>NW_023482231.1:0-1847 GCF_013731165.1 Rhagoletis pomonella | reverse complement strand
GCCGCTTTCGACAGCACGAAAAGAATTTGTTTTTATTTCGTCATGTCGCTATTCCGTATCCCCGCGAAACTAAAACTGCTGTATAAAATGACGTTGAGCAATACCAGCTCCGTCCGAATTGAGGAGGACCTCGCCGAGGTGTTTGATACCAGTCCCTTTCATGTGATTTGTTAATCTGATGTTGGAGAAGATAATAAGAATCGCAGAACTGAACCGCTCAGGCACAAAACTTTACAAGAGCGTACAATTGCTGGCATATGCCGACGACATCGACATTATTGTTTCAAATAAGGGCTACGTCTGTTCTGCCTTCCCGAAATTAGATAGAGAAACAAAGCGTGTGGGTCAGGTGGTGAACGCGGGCAAAACGAAGTATCTCCTGTGATCACACAAACAGTCAGCGTATTCGCGCCTTGGCACCCACGTCCCTGTTGACAGTTATAATTTCGAGAAAGTGTAGAATATCCTTTACTTGGGAACCAGCATTAACACCGATAATACTGTCAGCAGCGAAATTCAATGCAGAATCACTCTTGCCAACAAGTGCTACTTCGGACTGAGTAGGCAATTGAGAAGTAAAGCCCTCTAGCCGTACAAAAATCGTACTCTATAAGTCACTCATCATGCCTGTGCTGGTTTATGGTGCGGACGCATGGACAATGAAAACAGCTGTGAGGCGGCTCTTGGAAAGAAAAATTATGCGAAAGATTTATGAGCCTTTACACATTTTGCGACAAAAAGTACCGCAGACGATGGAACGTGAGCTGTATGAGCTTTACAATGACATGGACATAGTGCAGCGGATAAAAATACAACGGCTACGCTGGCTTGGTCATGCCGTACGAATGGACAGAAATTACTCAGCTAAAAGTACTCAACGCGGGTCGCGATGGTGGAAGAGGAAGGCCCACTGCGATGGAAGGACCAAGTGGAGAAGGACTTGGTTTCACTTGGCATTTCTAAATAGGCGTCAGTTTGCACAGAAGAGAAACGACTTGCGTACTGTTTTGGAATTGGTTTTAGCGCCAAATAAGAAGAAGAAAAACTTTTGTGCATCACAGATGCATTTGCTCAAGCGAGACATGGTCTATACCCATCAGCAATGTATGTCTTATCTGGCAAAAGATTCAGTTGGTTATTTTTATGTAACTTGCGGACTTCAGCTTTCGCAAATTGGACAGATATGAACATTGTACTTTCTCTTAACCCTTTCGGTACATCTTTTGAGATTCGGGCTTTAAAAATCCAATTTTTTATTAAATGATCCTTAATACATAATATAATAACATTCAATTTAATTTTTTTCCAAAATGCGATTCTAAAGTGTTTTTTGGAATGATGCCATATGGCATCATTTGTACTAACTGGTGTACAAAATATGCAAAGATTTTTTAATATGGTATTTTATTCTCTTCAAATCAAATTAAATAATACCACAAAAATTTAATAAAATAAGTTGGAACATGCATAGATTTAATAATTCATTTAAAAAATTTACCAGTTGCAATTTCCCAGTACAAATATATCGTTATTTGCTGGTGCGTATTTCAGCTCCTTCATATGGCATCATACACATTAAAAATATACCACGCGTTTATTAGCACTTTTTATACCCGAGCGCACTTGTGCACAAGGGTATTATAACTTTGTTCACATAACGGTTGTTTGTAACAGGCAAAACGAATCGAGATTGATATAGACAAATGTATACATAAATGATCAGAATGAAAAGAGAAATCGATTAAGCGGTGACTGTCTGTCCGTCCGTCCGTCCGTCCGTCCGTCCGTCCGTCTGTGCATACGATAACTCGAGTAAAAATTGAGATATCTTAATGAAACTTGGTACG
>NW_023482230.1:0-1847 GCF_013731165.1 Rhagoletis pomonella | reverse complement strand
AAAAATATGTTTGTGTTTGGATATTTGAATAAATAATATGAATCTCACTCCAAACGACACTAACGGCGGTTGCTGAAAAGTGTATTGTCTTTGTAATTGTCTGGACGTCTACTTTACACAATAGTTTGACAACTAATACATATTTTCAATTGTCTTGCCTCAAATTGGCTTATGTAAACGCAGAGCAAGTGAAATAGAAAACTTTTACAATTATATTTCGAAGAAGCCTTAACCAATATCCTTTTTCTTGAAGTATTCGAGGACAATAAAATATTATGTGTTTCGCGACTTTCGAGTTTGCAATGATTGCCAGCTCAAATATTTTGGCAATGTCGCAATTTTGTCGCACGAGAGTTTCCATACAAAAGTAATCAGCTGTGTCGCGAGGTGGCAAACTTTCGCTTAAATCATTTATGTTTCCGTTTTGGAAAGCTAACCCAAAACTCGCAAGTGAATAGTTGTTGCACAGTTTTGACATTCTGCTGTAAACATTTTACTATCTATAAATCAGTTTTAAACTCTTTTCTTTACACTTGCACTTACACAGTCCAGAGGGTCAATTCCCGTTCTGCGTTATCGTGAAATGAAGTGAAAAGTATAAAATTAACACCGAAATAAATGCGGTGTGAAGGTGTTATTTGTCAATTCTCGTTCTGCGTTATTGCGAAGTGACAAAGAACGTAAATCTATAAGAAGAGACCATGGTGTAATACAAGAATGATAGAATACAAGATTGCGCCAATCGAGCTGAGAGCAAGTGGCCGTGACGTCAATAAATACCAGAATGAGAGACCAAGACGAACTCGGCAAGGAAAAGAGGAAGCATCGGGCAAAAGGCAGTATTGCCAAGTTTTAAATTTGAAAAAGCCCCAAATTTTTATTGGTGTATTTTATAGAATTTATATGCATACATAATTTTATTGTAAGGATGCCGATTCAAATTAATAAAAATCAATGTTTCTTGCACGACGGTTGATTTCTTCTGGCATGATTGAAGGTGCTGCCACATATTTTGTTGTCGCTTATGATTGTCACTGTGCCATGATTTTGTTTAAATTTTTGTAAAGTTGCTTACCACACTTACGATTGCTATAAATTTTGCTAAAATTTTTTTAAGATTTTCTAATGTGATGTCTTCAAACTAAAAACAAAAGCACCAAAAAGGCGCCATGCGCTAAACTTAAAAATTTTCGCGTTTTAAATACCCACTAAATTAGGTGCAAAAAGCATGAAGTTGGCAACAGGGAATGTAAACAAAAGTATTTTATGACGTCAGGGATTAGGCGGATGCTTTTCACACACAAACACCCAATAAACACTAAAAAAATATTTCTACAACATTGGAGAAATTCATAGTTCTCAAGTTGATATCCAACATCATTCTCCAACTCATCTCTGGATACGTAAAAAGTGATAGAGAAACGAATTTTTAATTATCAAGTGAAAAAACTAAAGCTATATAAAGAGGAAAATTACCAACAAAAAGTAAATAATCTTCAAAAGAAAAATGCCCTTTTTGTTGAGAACGCTATGATCCTCCATTTGAGGTACTGTTGAGAAACAACGTTGGAGATTTGAGAAATACCTCAGTTCTCATCTTAACCTCAAGTTGAGCTCAAACCTAAATGTTTATTGTGCAGCAATAACTTCAGCAGGGATCGAAACTGCGTAATCGATGTGCAAAGTCAGAAGTATTAACCAGTGAGCTATGTACACCCCGTAAACTCTTGTTGCTAATTCATTTTCCTTATTCAACCAACTACTATCAAGTGCTGCTGATTTGCCGCTATTTAAACTTGACAGCGTCGTTGTTGTTGTCAATTCTATACATCCATTTGCTTTTTTTT
>NW_023482229.1:0-1847 GCF_013731165.1 Rhagoletis pomonella | reverse complement strand
AGCCTGAGTTGTATTCCAGTGTGGTGGAATCCATGTTGAATTCGGAGACGACTGAGTTGTATTCCATTGTGGTGGAACCCATGTTGTGTTTGGTGCGATCGATGTTGTGCTTGATGAATTCGGAGGCGCTACAGTTGTATTCCACTGCGGTGGTGTCCAGTGGGGCGGAGAACTTTCACGGATACATTTTTCGTAATTTTCCGTAGCTTTTCCCAAACTTTGAACTAAGCGATCTATTTGGTACCTCACGCAGTGCTCAACTTGGTTTTGGGAACGATTTGCTAAAGTGCTCGTCTCATTAACGATTAGGGTTATCTAAATTGAGAAGAGAAAGTATTATTAGAATAACTGCGTGCCATCAAAGATAATCGCTTACACTTACCACACTGGCATAACACTGCAGTTTAGCATTGATTTGAAAATGCAGAGGACATTGCTGAATGGCTGCCAAGAACAATTGTTGCACATCAAATTGATCCATATTGAAATCCAACAGGAAGTTTCTACCGCGGAAACATTTTCGAATCCTATAGCCACCAATTGCGAGGGCGGCATCAAGTTGTGTCTCGTATATTTCCTCGCAGACTTCCGATCCAAATCCGTTGGGGAAAAAAGTGTTTGTGGATATCTCCTTTTGGTCGTTCCTTATGAAAATTGCTTTAAAAAATGTTCTTGCATTTTTCCTTAACGCAATTTCGCCTTTTTGGACAGTGGATTCATAGTGCCGCAGATAAAAGGCAAAAACCTGTTGGCAAAAACGTTATTATGATTATTAGAAAACAATATTTCAGTCACTAAACTCAATATTTTACGAATTTTACGTACACTTTGAAACAGCAAGCAAACTGCAAATACTTTCCAGGTAAACCACATCGTTCGTACTGTGACTTTCCAATACGAAAGTACGCTTCTTATACAAAAATATAACCGTTAACTAAATAAGCACTTATCAAAGTTTATTTAAATAATTTCTCTTTAAAAAGATAACGTCAATTTGGAATTGAAATATTATCAAATTATATTAAATTAAGCAACCAAAAAGATTTTCTGATAATTGGAACCAAATAAATAGTAAATAATCTGAGTAATGTTCGTTACTGACTCATTCATAAATAGTTATCGGTTTGCACGTTTTTCACTACATACCTAAAAATTGTCAATTCCCAGAACTCTTGTATCTATGCGCTTATTATCTATAAGTGGTGCTGCATTTAAACGACTCGAGTGTATTTTTATTTAAAAAATCGGAAGTCGGCATTAACCTTCCTATCCTTATCTAAATGTTTTAGATTTTTTTTGTGACGTATTTTTGCTGATAAGTTTGTTGGAGTGGAAGTAATTAGTATTGGTTCTTACATAAATCTCAAGTGCAACGATCACGATATTGAACGCTTGAATAAATGACCGCGCCTAAAACTTTTTTCCCATAATTTCATTGATTTGAAGCTTACAGCTAGATTTGTTTTTAAATTCTGCTTTTATTTGCATTAAAAATCTTTAATGATAATTTATTTTGAATACTAAATAACATTAAGTAATCAAAGGTTTCAATGCCATAGCGTTCAAAATTAGGCGTATTCACCATATATATGTACCTATAGTGGCGGTAAAAAATGGATGAATGGTGTTTCGTTTTTAATATTTACAATATTTTTCACGCAAAATTTTTTTTTTGATATTTCTTTAAAAAAATATGGTTCATGCTTTAACAAAAACTATATAAATAACACTGAAACCTTATAAAGAATTAAAAAAATTCTACAAATTTTTATATAAATTTCGAGCTTTTTAAACAGAAATTTTTTTGGGTATGCAGTTAACAAGCTTATAAAATTCTAGTAAAATAA
>NW_023482228.1:0-1847 GCF_013731165.1 Rhagoletis pomonella | reverse complement strand
AAGAGAAGAACGAGGCATCCAAGGATCTCTTCTATGAGCGCTTAGGGCGTACACATTAGGGCGGGTCGAAAATCTAATTTTTCTCAGATCCCTTGGTAATAGTGAAAATATATTGTATCATGAAGTCAACAACAAGCCTGCAAAATATTAGTATTTTATTTTAGTTGCAAGAGCCCGCGCATCGACCGCAAAATGACCCACAGCACACTAGTCGAATAAGACCAATTCTTGTGAAAAATTCTGGGATCGGCAAAATGGTTGGTGCATATTATTAGATAATGAATCCGTTTAAGCAAAAGATAAAGTCAAATTTCATTTCTCGCAGCCCTTTAGCTTATCGTTAATCTCAAGATTATCTGTTTTCAATAAAATTTGAATTGTTCTCTTGATAATTGCACTGGATTATACTCAAAAGATGTAAAGAACAGCTTTAATATTGCTGGCGTGCTGGCATGTCGCTGGTTCCAAATATTCTAATCTTTTTTTAATATTAGCTATAGTTTGCGAATTTTTGCAAATATAGGGACAATTTCCGTAAATCTAATAGAACAGCCATTATTTTCCATCCTCGTGGAAAAATTTTGTTTATGCAAATGGGTCTGGAAACACTGAACAGGCACAACCTCTTGAAACACTAATTGGTTTACTTATATTTATGCATACAATATAAAAATTGCAAATATAAGAAAATAACAAAAAACTTTGTTCAAATTTTTTTTTGTTTTAAAATAATTTGTTTATAATCTGAGCGATTTTAATCATATTATTATCAAAAATCGGTAGCATTAAGTCTCGCCTTCAATTTGGTAATTATTAAGTACCGATCGAGTAACATTTACCAAAGTTATATGGAAAAATATAAGTGGATCTCCAGCTTTTCTCTAAAAAAAATTTCTCTTAAATTGTATAAATAACTTTTAAATGAAAGAGCCGGATTACGGAAAAGGGTGTCAGGGAGTGACTTTTTTCGTTCAAGCTAAATGCAAAGCAATATCGTCCAATTGGAGAGTCCTCAAAAGGATTTCCCAGGATATGTTAAATACTATTGCATTTACCTACAGTCACTTTTTCACATCATGGAATTAACTAAAATATTTATGTATATCTAAACACTTATTGCACGTCCCCTACTTTCATATAACGGCAGAATTAGAGACCGCGAACAATTTTCAAGACTGCATAAATGGACTTAAAATGGGCGTTTCTCACCCTAATTGTATTATGTTAATGTATATAAATACTTATATACTTGAAACTACTATTAACTTATCAAACGATTCGTAATCTTTGACAATACATGTTTGACTTCATTCACCACAATCTTGGAAACTGACCAAATCGGCCCATGGCCCACTTAATATTATATAAACATCCGAAAACATTAGAACGTTTGAAATATATCTCGTATCACTTTTTTGAATTTTTCACTTGGTTGCTGAAGCAATGAAGAATTGAAAATTCATAAAGGAAAATTATAGTTTTTGTTAGTTTTATCTTAATACCTTAAAAACGTGTAGACTTATTGAAAAATGATAACTGAACGTGAAATACTAAATTTAATAACCCTTAATTTGATATATCGTCCTATTTATAACAATTAACGCATACCATAGATATTACAAGCCAAAGTTAAATTTAAAAAATCCATACACTTTGATTCAATTGCGCGGGCTAAAGATAAGTTTTAAATTAATCTTTCGTGTCCAATAACAATTGGCTTAGACCTAAGACATCATAATATTACTATTACAATACGGTCAAATGCCTTTTATTTTCCCCCATACAAAATCGACCCAGCCTAGTACACATGAGCGATGTTAAAATCGTGCTCGGCGATTTTAATGCCA
>NW_023482227.1:0-1847 GCF_013731165.1 Rhagoletis pomonella | reverse complement strand
ACCATGGCTACTATACATTCCCAGCAAGAAGATTTCAATGACCACTTTCCAATCCTGGATACCATCGTAAATCGATTTAAATCGCAAATAATTATTGTTGAAAGAAAACAAACGGAAAAAGAAATGGTGCTAGGAAACCATAGGATATATATCGAAGAAAATGATATCCCTGGTAATATTTCTGACATAGTAAGAAGGCATGTTAAACCCGGTAAAACAGCAATATATTCAAAACTCAAGGATTCACTTTATAACATTGTTCAAAACACTTTAATAGAGTTATTTCAAAACAGTAAAAATATTAAATTCATAAAGTGTTCTTACTTAGCAAAAGATTTAAAGAGCGAAGAAGAGGCAATAAAGCAGGTTTCACTTTTTCATACTAAAGAATCTGGTCATTCAGGTATAATACCAAATTATCAACAGTTAAAGCGAAAAATTTATTATCCTAACCTTAAATATGTAATTAATAAAGTAGTTAATAATTGCAATATTTGTAATGCTGCAAAGTATGATAGAAATCCTATTAAAAATAAGTTTTTGATCACAGAAACTCCGTCAGATACGAGAGAAATAGTTCACATAGATACTTATGTAAATTCTAAGCATTCATTTATAATTTTTCTGGATAAGTTTTCAAAACACGCCGCGGCTTTCTACTTGGAAGACCGAAATAATAAAACATTAATTGAAAAAATTAGATTATATATTGCACTATTTGGTAAAATGCAAAAGATAGTTTGTGACAACGAGTTCAACTCTGTCAACGTAAAAGAGTTTTGTCGGGAAGAGGGTATAAATTTCCACTTTTCAAAACCAAATAGCCATACAGGCAATTCCGACGTAGAAAGACTTAATAATACAATAACTGAAAAAATAAGAGCCCTAAACATAGAAAATAATATACCAATTAAGGATCAGATTAATAAGGCTATAGAATTGTACAATAATACTTACCATTCAACCATTGAAGAAACTCCATACAACGTCCATAATAATATTATAGATAAGAAAATAATAAGGAAGAGAATAGAAACAAAAAAATATAGAACCATAACCAATGCAAACGTTAATAGAGAAGACTATTATGAAAGTAGATCCGAGGGCTTCATTAAAAATTATTTGAATGTGAGACATAAAGAAAAAACCGAAGTATAGGAAAGCCAAATTAGAAAATGTTCACGAATGTAATATTAAACGTCCTCTAAAATTTTCAAATCCTTAAAAAAAAAACTTAATCCATATAAACAAATACATATAAATAAATAAATATAGATAAATTACTAAATAGCTATGTATATACAAACAAAATTAAAGTTAAATAATATTGAGTTTTGAAAAATGTGCCTATTTTGTAGTTATTAAAAAAAATATATACATATTAAGTAGGAAACATTTAAAACAAAACAATTACTTTCAAATTAATACCGTACTCAATGTATACTTCTGTATTATTATTAGTGATCAAATATATAAATACCTATAAAACTAAGACGAAATTAAAACAAAAAAAAAAAATTAACTTAATAAAAAATATTATTTTACCAATATTCTTTATTTGCTTATGTATGAAGTTACTGTTAAGATTTGTATCTAAAAACTTTTTTTTTGTTTTTGTAGATTTAAAATCCAGGAGTATTTAAAAACAAGGGGTGGAGGAGTTACATCTTAATACTCCCCTGCTTCTCTCTTACCTACTTCTGTTCTACTCATCATTTATTTACATAAGTACCAGTAATATAGTTTATCTCTTAGTTATTAAGCACCGTTAGTCCATAAGTTATAACGTTCTTAAATAAGTTCTATAAATATAAGCTCATGTCTAGTTTTAAGTCCTGTTTGAATAA
>NW_023482226.1:0-1847 GCF_013731165.1 Rhagoletis pomonella | reverse complement strand
AAGAAAAGAAAAGAAAAGAAAAGAAAAGAAAAGAAAAGAAAAGAAAATCATAGTAAAAAAACAAGAAACGAAAATACAAGGAAAAAAGGAAAAGGAAAGGACAAGAAAAAAACTACTAAATCCCTAAACTAAGATTTAAGCTTAGAAGTGTTGTGTGGAACCTATTTCTGTCTCTGATATCTGGCCTTGATATCTGTCTCTATCCTCTGTCCCAAGGTATCTGGTCTTCATTTCTGGTCTGTGTCCATGGTCACTGATTTCTGTACCTCGTCTATGGTTCTTAAATTGCTAGTAAAATCTACTTTCATGGACAACAAAACAACACATACAACTACTCAGGGCCTTAGAGTCTCGGATTTTCCTACTTCAGCTTAAATCATGTTCATTTATGTATAAAAATATATTCATACAAAAATATATCAGCGTTAAATAATTATATGTCTTAATATTCTTGCACATTGAAGGAGTTTTCAATCATTTATAAACCATAATTTAGCGCTTACATATTGTTAAGAGTGTGGCCGAAGTTCTCCCCCAAATTGTGATTTGCGTCTAGATTTTGCCACGGCACAGCAGACGGTTTTTTTTCAAATAACTTTTTGAGAAACATTTTTTGGTTGAAATACGCACGAAAGTTAATCGAATAATTGACACAAACTCTTGATGGAGAAACCAATATTATTCTAATTCATGAGCTCATTCGAAAACTCCATATCCACTCTAAATAACGTTAATAACAACTGACAACTCAGAAAGTGAAGGAGTATAAATATGTATGTATATTAGAGCAAACAGTTTTAAGCTCAAAGACGTACAAAAAAATTTCAATTTGCAATAAGTTAATATTTAAAATCTTTATTTGATCTACTCAAAGCAAATAGTACAATATTTGTCTGGAAGCTGCATGAAAGTGCCACGTGACCAGAAACACCTGCTCGACTTAGCGCCTTGCACCCCAGTCATGCTCGCGCTCGCGCTCACCCGCTCACCCGCACACACACCAACCAACCAACCAACCAACCAACCAACCAAACAACCACCCCACCTTTCAGTCAGCCCACCACTTCCATTTCCTCAACACACTCATTTTCACGCACTGCTGCCTAGCACCGATACCATTTCGTTTGTTTTCCGTTACCCATTTTCTCATTTTCGTTTCGATTGTATTTTGTTTTCATTTCATTTCTTTGTTTTATTTTTTTTCAATTAAGCAAAAATTAAAAATTTATTATTTTCTTTACCCTCTGGAGATGGCAGCCAAGCAGAAAAACGAACAAAACGAAAAAAAATAACGGGGGAAAAAGGGAACGAGTATAAAATCGAGCACAAGCGGGGGATTTAATATGGGATTTAAAGTCGTCGAAATAGATGTAATATTTTTGATTGAAAATGATGAAAATACAAATAAAGGTTTTAAATTTCCATGGTTGAAATTTCATTTTTTCCTCTTGTATATATTTATGTACGTATATAGGAAATTTACATAAAGTTTATGTACATATGTATGTATGTAGCATATTTTTGCAGCTGCTGTTGTTTTAAAATATTCTCCTCATTTAAATGCATAAATATCTCCAATTGTGAGGGTAAAAAAATATGGCTAGCAAAACGAATCAAGCATCATTGAATTCGCCAAATTAAACGCCTATTATTTCGCCTTATTGCAACATTGAGTTTTATATTTTTTTTAATTTAATGAGTTCATTTTATGTTTCACCCAATAATTTCTTCTTTTTTTACAGTAAGTACCTTGTCACATTTAATGTAATTGGTGTCATTGGGTGTTTTCAGAGAATGAAATGAACGCATGTTAATGAGAATTTAATTAGTTGATCAAAGTTATTTGC
>NW_023482225.1:0-1847 GCF_013731165.1 Rhagoletis pomonella | reverse complement strand
GAAACGAAATAGTAACGTACAATATAGTTTATTTTCGTACACTGATTTCAAATATAGGACAAAGCGTTTCTCAGGTACCATTGCAAAGATAAAACGCGTTGATGCCGCGATATGTTTAATGATGGCAACGTTCGTACTGTGCGGTCACTTAAACTTTCGCTTGAAAGAATTTCCAAAGTTTAACTCGTTTACAAAGTGCTAAGCAGTTCTAATTTGTGTTATTCACACCGTAAAAAGTTTACTGAAGCCAAATTCCAATAAATTGACTTGATTTAGTCTTAAAGTGCGTTGATTGAAAAGTTTTATTTAGTCGGCCTTCGTGCATATTTGCCTGTTTTGGTGCATTATTGTTGCTTTTGCGTGAGAGTGTAAGGAATATCGCATTTGTTTGTTCATTTTGCTTTCTTTCGCGCTTTACACACACCTTTGTTTATCATCGACAGTCGCTTTCTTGGTGACAGCTGATTTTGTTAACTCAGTGGCTTTAAAACTGTTAAGTTCAGCACGGTTTCTAACCATTGAACTTCACTAAATAAGACCACTAGCTATTAAACTGCCAATTACTGTGAGCTTGAAACGTTTTCGTACAATACATTCCTAATTTCGCTATTTTTATTCTTTTTTAATAAAATTCGCTAAAATGTCCTGTCTGTTCGAAAAATGTAATGTAAAAGCCGGTTCGGACCGTTTTGTGGCGTGCTGGCTTTGCGATGAACTGTCTCATTTAAAGTGTGCTGGTATTAATGGGAGAGTTCTGGATATGATTATTGGAGACAATGGACTTCGCTGGTCATGTCCAAAGTGTAAAAAAACTGTTGTGGATCTCTGTAAACTATTTAGAACCGCTAGAAATGGATTTTCGGAGATAAGCAAAGAGCTAAAACTGCTCAACGAGAAGTTCAAGAAGTATGAGGATGAATTCAAAGAATTTAAATTATTAGATACTTCCTCCTCCTCTCCTTCTCCTGGAAAAGGTCTTAAGAGACGTAGGAGAGGCGTGGAAAATATTGTGTTGAATCCCATCACTGTGGACCTGGATCTTCCGCAGAACCGCCCACTTTTGACTCCAGCTATGAACAAAGAACTCATAAGCTTTAACACACCAATTCCTCGGCGGACTGAATCTCCCCAACCACGTCCTTCTTCTACTGGAGCCTCACTAAATTCCTGTTCAACAGCTTCATCTCAACCCTCCACCACATCTGAAGCCATCTCCGATTGCGTCAACACCGTTCCAATGCAAGTAGTCGTTGCTCCTTCCAAAAACTCCACAACTACATCTCAACCCCCTACCACATCCGAAGCCATCGTTGCTCCTTCCAAAAAGTTGACAGCTGTTCCGCAACCCCCTGTTCCGCAACCCCCTGTTCCGCAACCCCCTACCACATCTGAAACCGTTTCCGATTGCGTTAACCCCGTCCCGAGGGATTTAATCGTTGTCCCTTCCAAAAAATCGGTCTTTATATCTAGGTTTTCAAAAGATACCACTGTCGATGATGTGAAGGGGTATTTAACTTCCAGGCTGATAGCAAATGAGTTGCATGTACGCAAGTTCAGATTCTCGTATGAAAGAAGCATTTCTTCTTTTAAAATAGACATATCCGAAGACTGCTTTGATAGAGTAATGAGCCCATCTTTTTGGCCAAGCGGTGCCTTCATTCGCGAATTTGAATTTAGATCTAGACCGCAAGGGCAAAATTTGGCTCAACTTCCGCTTTCCACCTCGGCATCAAAAAACTAATAAGTAACCTCACCATTAGCATTTACTACCAAAATGTGAGAGGTTTGAACACAAAGCTGTCAAGGTTACACTTGCAGTCCTATGATTTTGACTTCAAAGTACTGGT
>NW_023482224.1:0-1847 GCF_013731165.1 Rhagoletis pomonella | reverse complement strand
TGTACATACTTACTTACAAGTTTTACACAACATTTGTACATTTAGTACAAATGTAGTATCTGCTATCTTATTGAACAAATGCACAAATTAGAGATGTAATAACGGGTGATTTTTTTGAGGTTAGGATTTTCATGCATTAGTATTTGACAGATCACGTGGGATTTCAGACATGGTGTCAAAGAGAAAGATGCTCAGTATGCTTTGAAATTTCATCATGAATAGACTTACTAACGAGCAACGCTTGCAAATCATTGAATTTTATTACCAAAATCAGTGTTCGGTTCGAAATGTGTTTCGCAAACCCAATTGCTGCGAACGGCGACGAATCGACATTTCACGGTCTTCAGCAACACTCTCAGAAACAGACGCAATATTCTCTTCTGTACGCACTGTACGCATTCGTGTGGTTGGTTTAATGTCCAATAAAGTAAACTGAGTGCGAAACTTGGTCACAATCGCATTAATTGTTTGCTCACTTGGTCGATTATGTAGACCATAAATCGGACGTAAAGCGCGAAACACATTTCGAACCGAACACTGATTTTGGTAATAAAATTCAATGATTTGCAAGCGTTGCTCGTTAGTAAGTCTATTCATGATGAAATTTCAAAGCATACTGAGCATCTTTCTCTTTGACACCATGTCTGAAATCCCACGTGATCTGTCAAATACTAATGCATGAAAATCCTAACCTCAAAAAAATCACCCGTTATTACATCTCTAATTTGTGCATTTGTTCAATAAGATAGCAGATACTACATTTGTACTAAATGTACAAATGTTGTGTAAAACTTGTAAGTAAGTATGTACAATATTTGGAGGTTTTTGTTGGCTTTGTTAATTATGACCAGTTTGTTATATCTTCCTTCTTGTCTTATATGAATTTAAATTTTACATATTTGTTGCATGGTAATGAATGCGAAGCGGAAAAAGTAATTAAATCTAACAACGCGTTTTCACACTCAACTTCATAGTGAGCTATTCAAAAAAAAAAAAAAAAAAAAGCTATCATGTAGCTTTCGTAAACGTCTTTTCTGTAGATAAGTATTTGTTTTCTTATGCTTCCTTAAATACAGCATATACAGTACTTATGTACGTTATACATACATATGTACATATGTATATATGTATGTACTAATTTTTATTAACATAAGTACATACATTGCCACTTACCTCTTCTTTGTGTACCAAAATGTGTACCTAAATGTAGAAAAGCACCAAACTATGTTCCAAATACCCATTGGTGATATAGTTAAAGCAAATTTTTCGATTATTTTATAATGCTGGCACGTACCTTTTTTTCGTATGTCAAAATCTCTGTTATAACGACCAAATAGCCTTTTTAACCGACTTCAAAAAAAGGAGCAGGTTATCAATTCGTTGGAAAATTTTTTTTTATGTATGTTACCGCATAACTTTAGACCAGGCCCCCGATTTCGATAATTCTGTTTGCATGGGAAAGGTAACGGTACTCCTAAATTTGTATATGAGAATTGAAGTCGGTTTTGTTTTTTTGCTTAAAAAATACTTGTTATTACTACTTTCTTACTTGTTATTAAACTTTTCATTCTTTTTATTGTATGAGGGAATAAAAGCGACTTTATAAATCTATTGTCATGCTCCAGATTCTGGCCGCATAACATAATCGCTTCCCGTAGTGTAATAATCTTTGTTGACCTGTGATATGCAGCCGCGGGAAATAAAATAGTAGCAAAATTCAAAATGATATGGTTTGCAAATAATGTTTATTTATTTATTTTTAATAATTTTCTTTCAAAATACAGTTCGATCCATAACAAAAACCACATACGTAAAATTTTCAAAATTTCAAACTTTTTATTCAGAAT
>NW_023482223.1:0-1847 GCF_013731165.1 Rhagoletis pomonella | reverse complement strand
TTCGAGCCCGGCACCTTCTGGAAGCTAACAAATAGCAGCACACTCGTTTGCACGCTCAGCCACTGCCGACTACGCATGCATGCTTTCAAATGTTTAGCTTGAGCAAATAAAATACAATTATTGCTTTCAAATGACATCATCTTTTTCGAACGTTTCGAACTGTAGGATTTTTTTGTATGCGTTTTCAGATACGGAAAAGTGAAGTAAACTGCACTGTCGGCAAAATTTACGTTTCTTTTCTGGCTGGGAATTTAAAGATATGAGCATATCGTCGTTTAAAGTGCAAAACCGCGTATTGTCATTCTGCAAAACCGCGTAACTGACATTGGCTGCCAAAATTTGCGGTTTTCCATTTTTTGATACGCGGTTTTGCATTTTTTTGATACGATATGTATAGTATGTGTATGTGTTAAGGGTGTCCAAAGTTTTAGACTGTTTTTAACTGACTTCCAAAAAAGGAGGAGGTTATCAGTTCGTCGGAATATTTTTATTTTTTTATGTATGTTACCGCATAACTTTGGACCACGTCAACCGATTTCAATAATTATTTTTGCATCGGAAAGGTAGTATCTCAGAGGTGGTCCCATACTACTGGTTAAGATCCGATCAGTGGATCATGAGATATATATATATATATACATATATTTATATGAGAGTCGTTTTTTTTTTGCTAAAATTACTTGTTGATTTTCAATTGTACTGCATTTTTCGGTCATATTTTATGAAAAAATCCAGAATACAAATATTGAAAGCCAATTTTACCAGCAATTTAATTGAAAAATATGAAATATTTATTATGAGTTTTCATATAACATTAAAAACAAGTCATTTTTAGCAAAAAAAAACCGACTTCAACTCTCATATATAAAAAATATATATATATATATCTCATGATCCACTGATCGGATCTTAACCAGAATAGTATGGGACCACCTCTGAGACACTACCTTTCCGATGCAAAAAGAACTATCGAAATCGGTTGACGTGGTCCAAAGTTATGCGGTAACATACATAACAAAAAAAAAAATATTCCGACGAACTGATAACCTCCTCCTTTTTTGGAAGTCGCTGGTAAATTGTGGTAAATGTGTCAAACGATCAGCTGTGGTGTGTTTGGCAATCAAATTGTAAACAAAAGAAAAGTGCACTCTGCTAATTCATGTTGAAAAGTATTTAATTACTTGTTTAAGTGGATTCTAATGAATTTGAAAGTATTTTTGGTTATTTACATGTGTAAGCTGAGTGTGTTTACATACAAAATAATCAACAATTTACAACCAAAATTTGGAGGTTATGTTGAAGTTGACAGAAGTTACCATTTTTTACTAGAAAGCGATCCCGTACATTTCAATGTTACTCTCTCGCTCTGAGCGAATTTTTATTTTTTGACAGTTTTACTAGTCCGAGTCCGAGGAATACGGGATTGCACCTAATAATGGCAGACACTTTTTAAAATGTCAAAGAAAATAAAAAATTCAAAAGTATTTTAACAAATCTGAAATTTTATTATTTTACTTATTATAGTATTAGAAGCCTGTATTCATCAGGGCAGACATTCTGTCCGGTAATAACATCCCGGCAGACAACGAAACCTAACCTAAACCTAATCGAGCACACCTACACATATAATGTACACTAGACCGATACGATAGAAAAAATTTTGCAAACTTGAAAGCCCTTGGCGAGTCTCAAAAACCCCCAAAATCCTGCCGAGCCCAAATCAAGTTTTCTTCATAACTGTTTTATTTATTACTCGGTTCAAAAGTGTGATCTGCTGTTCACTGGCTCTTAGGCTATAATAAATTGGATACAGATTTGTCTGTAATAAACGCGATTGGTCATTATAT
>NW_023482222.1:0-1848 GCF_013731165.1 Rhagoletis pomonella | reverse complement strand
TCGATTGATGTTATGGTGGATAAGTTTACATCAGCTTGTAGGAGTGCCATCGAAATCTCATGCCCGCTGAGTAGGCCTGGGGGCAAAGTACGACCAAAATGGTGGACGATGGAACTCTCAGAGCTTAGGGTGACGAGTAGACGCCTGTTCAATAAATCCAGGAAGAGTGGACAACACTCCGACTGGGAACTCTATAAGATCGGACTAGGCATCTATAAGTCCGAGATAAGAAAGGCCAAAAGCGAGTCATGGAGAAACTTCTGCGAAGCCGTAGAAGGTTGTAATGAATCATCTCGATTTAGGCGAATCCTTGCGAGGAATCCCGTACACTTGGGATACCTGAGGGACGAAGAGGGCAACAGGGCGATGAGTGGAGAGAAATCGCTTAAGCTACTCCTTGATACTCATTTCCCAGAAAATTATGCACCGCGTGAACCCACCGGTGTTGGAAATGGCGAATGCTCTACCTCCTCCTCCGGTGAACTACTGGAGAGGCGCCGACTGCTCTGGGCAATCGACTCTTTCAAGCCCTTCAAGTCCCCTGGACCGGATGGCATCATTCCTGCGCAGCTGCAAAAGGCTGTGGAGGTCTCGTGTCGCTGGCTTACCCCTATCTATGCGAGCTGCCTAGAAAGAGGGTACATACCGGGGGCTTGGAGGTGCGTAAGGGTCACGTTCATCCCCAAAGCAGGAAAGAACTCTCATGTATCCCCGAGGGACTTCAGACCTATCAGTCTCTCATCTTTCTTATTGAAGACTTTTGAGAGAGTGATTGACCTGCACATAAGAAACAGGATTCGTCGAGAGCGTTTTAGCCCCTCTCAGCACGCCTACCTGAAAGGTAGATCCGTGGAATCTGCCCTGCACTCAATCGTCAAAATCATAGAGGAGTCTCTTAAAAATAGAGATTTTGTAGTGGGTACCTTCCTTGATATCGAGGGGGCTTTCAATAATGTCCTTCCCGGGGCGATAATAAGAGCCCTTACTAAGCTCGGAGTCGAGAGCTACCTAGTAAGGCTCATCTCACACATGCTTCATGACAGAACTGTCACAGCGGAATGGGGCAACGCCTCTGAGCAGCGTAAAGTAAGCAGAGGCACCCCGCAGGGAGGCGTCCTTTCACCCTTCCTCTGGATAGTCGTGATAAACGACGTCCTGGAGGAATTGGAAAGGACAGGATGCCGGGTTATTGCCTACGCGGATGACGTGGCACTCATCGTCAGAGGAAAGTTCTTGAACACTCTGTACGATCTTATGCAAGGGTACCTAAACAGGGTCACAACTTGGTCCGCTAGCTGCGGGCTTGCTGTCAGTCCTGGAAAGACGGAGCTCCTTCTTTTTACCTTTTTCCACTTGTCCTCTCTGACAGGGTCAAATTCTTGGGCGTGCTCCTGGACAGGAAGTTGTCATGGAAACCTAATATCGAGGAACGAGTGAGGAAGGCATCGGTGGCGACGGAAAGCCGATGTAATTATTGGATCAGATGCAAATTCACGACACTCGTGCTGGGGAAGCTCAGATATCAATGCAAGAGGTGAGTCACTTTTTGATTACATTCTAAGTGTAGACTTATGTATCTGTAATAGAGGAAGCGAACCGACCTTTATCACCGCGGCAAGGCAAGAGGTCCTTGACCTCACCCTAGCCTCGTCTTCTGTAATATCCCGCGTTTCCGACTGGACGAAGATCGTCCCAAAAGTATCCCCTTTAGGAACCTTAGGAGAACAAACTGGGACCTCGATAGTAAAAAACTTAGGGAACTACTCCCAGAGGCCCCCCGGAGAGCTTAAGCACCGAAGGATCGATTGATGTTATGGTGGATAAGTTTACATCAGCTTGTAGGAGTGC
>NW_023482221.1:0-1848 GCF_013731165.1 Rhagoletis pomonella | reverse complement strand
ACTCGAATAACCTAAAATTGTAAGTGAAAAATTAAAAACCAAATTCACATCTTTTTTGCATTAATATAAAAATATTTACGTACTCTCTCCTATGAATAAATTTAATAAATATATTTATACTTATGTATTTGTATCTCACATACAACCAAATATTTATCCGTTGATCTATCCGTTTCCGGATGTGTTACTACCGTGGGTTCTAAGTTAAATAGATTAATTACAAATTACACAGTATATACGTATGTCTTCTCTACATCGTTGTATGAATGTAAATATGTAATTTATGCGAATGTTGTTGATCTTTAGCAGTGATTATCTAAAACCACTATAGATAAAGGGAAAATCATTTAATTCTTATCACTTGAGAAAAATTTACGAATGACACAATGCACTTAAATAACCGCGCTTAAATCACCTGCATGCTTATCAATTTTGTTACATGCATGAATTTATATCAAAAACAAGTAAAGCTGTAATTCTTACATAAAGATGTGCAGCTTACCGCTGTAAATTTTCTGGTGTACCCCAACCTTTTTCAAAGAACCGCGTAATCAACATACGGCGGTAAATGCTGTCTAGCCTGCTCGGAGGCATGTTTTTTATTTTAACCGTTGTATAAATTCGCAAAAATTTCCGCCAAAAACCCTTTATTTAACATTATAAAAATTTCCAACCAATTAATTTCTGAATTTAGAAGATATGTGAAGAGATAAAACGTCACAGAGTGATATGTCAAAATAAAATATGTGGAAAGAACTGAAACAATAGGTGTTTACCATGATACAAAAAAAAGGTAGTTTCTTTTAATTACCCAAATAAGGCGAATTTCGGTATAAATGTGGGAAAGAATATACTCTGATCTATTGTTTTATTAGCTCTGATCCAGTACTCCATGAACTTACAGGATTTTACACGAACTTGCAGGAAGTTGCAGGAAAAATTTTCCCGTACTCCGAAATCCTCCAAATCCTGTAAGTGAGAGCGACTTTTGGAGAGTTGTGTAGAGAATGAAGTTGCAAGATTTTACCCGAACTTTTTCTTCTGGTAAAATCATGAAAAGTGTCAAGCAATCACTGGTTGACGTTTTTACGGGAAAAATGTTTATTTTTGTTCCCGTACTTTTTGTTGTTACTCACTTTTTACTTTCACTTCAGAGAGTAATTTTCCTGTTTGACAGTTTTACAGGATTTTTCACGAAAAGTATTGGATCAGGGCTAATATTATCAAAGTGGCAAGGCCGTTGAGAATACTCACAATTTATGAAACTTCAAAAAAATTTTATTATCCGTCAAAAGTTGTTTATTGAAACTACGGTCGGTGTTATGCAGAAATTTTGTTTGGCAAACTGCGTGCAATTGTTGTTGCAGCAAACTCGGAGAGAGCGAGTTTGGCGACTCTCACAGCAAACTAATTTTGTTTGGTCAAACTGCAGCAAATTCGGTGTTGTCATATACAAAAATTTTAAATTTTGCGCGTTATGTACATCTGAAATTCTCATTTCGTGTTGGCAATAGCCATGAAAACCATAAGGCCCTGTCTCCACAGGAAAACACTGATGTCGTGATAACCATGTCACAAAATATATTTCCAATGGAGACCGCCTATTTCTTATGTGCTGCAATATATGTCAGCGCTTATTGCTTGACATCTATTGCAGGCAATTCGATAGTTTGACAGCCATATTTTCATTTGAAAGAAAGCGTGCTGGTGGTAACATCGATGAAATTTTGATATTAAATCAAAATAAAAATCTGTTCCGTATTGGATAATTTATGATTACGTTTTAGGAAATTATTTAGCTAGTTTTTTAAAGATTTAAATGTTTTTAAACACCGAAATTGAGAGAAT
>NW_023482220.1:0-1848 GCF_013731165.1 Rhagoletis pomonella | reverse complement strand
ATTTTGAATAATTCTGATAACAGTCGATTTGTTTATTTTATACTCATCACAAATCACTTTAACTGAAACACCACTTTTTAGTTTTTCCAGAATACTGGAAAGTCAAAGAAAGGCAAAAAATTCTAATTTTGTGTGTGCGGCATGCATAAACAAAGAATGCTGTTGGTATTGTGGTTAAACTGTTTTGAAGTTGTACTTATAAATGTTACAATGTTTTGCTTTAAAGACTTGCATTAACCAAGAATTAAACTCACACTGACGGGGTTGGGCTTTCGCTGCTTCCTCCTAGTAAAAAACATGCGCAGTAAAAATTTAACTCTTTAAATTGACAAATAGTTTTATATAAAATTCTGTGAACTTCTGTTTATGTGGTTTTGTACAACATACCTCTATTGATTACAATAATTTAAAGCTACAATAAAAAAGTTTTGTGAATAATAGTTATTGGTTTTGAAAAAAAAAATTATTTGTATAGAAATGAACGGAAGATAAATTCAAATTTAGGACGTTTTCTTTTCTACCGACAAATCTTAATGCCCGCATCGCTCAAGCAGCAACAAGAGAGCAATGAAAATTCCAAATTCTTTCTAGAAAATAAAGCATATTTGAATATGGGCGTATGTACTTGTGAACATTTACAAATGTGCATGCGCAGGAGTCACATTGAGACTAAAAATAAAAAAACAAAATTAACCGCCTATTAGAGCTTCGCTTCCACTTATGGAAGATTTTTTTTCATAACTAGCTCTTGTGGGTGTATTTCATATTTTATTCAATTCCTGTTTGAAATTAAGTAAAAATTATAAAAATACCTGAAAATTATTAATTTTCAATGCAGCGAAGACAACGTTGAAAATCTGTGTGGAGGTGTCTAAGTATCTTTTCTATAAATGCTTGGAGCGCACATACGAGCGCTGCTCCCGCCATGATATCAAAATCGAGCTTGACGACTTCAAGGTGGGCAAAGGAGGTATATTTGGCGCCACTGTCAGAAAATTCAGCCCCTAATACAAAACGTTCGTGCATATGTACATACCAGAGAGCCGCATGGATACACTCAAAATACATTTTAAATCACTCGCTTTCGTTTCACATCTGCACATACTTGCACTCATTCATTTTCAAACATAACGTGCGATAGCATTGACAACAACAAGTGCTTGATTGGAAAAACAAGTGCATGCCATTACTGCTGTAATGAAAGTATCAAAAAAAAAACAATTTGTAAAGACAATATTTGTTAATTTTATTGGTTTTCTAACTGCATATTATAATGCAAAAATATCAACTGATTAAGGGCATCATCTTTTGACAAAAGTTGCCCAGATTCGGTAAAGATCTTGAGCTCTTTTGCTGGCGGGTATAAAAAAAAGCGCAAATTTGTGAAAATCTGTTAAGTTTTCAACAGCAACTGTTTTTAAATAATAAAGCAACTTATTTTTCAAGTCTCTTAATAAATGTACGTCAGGAGGATAATTAAATAATTTAGTAAAACTAATATATTTAAAAAAATACTTCATCAATATCCATTTTTTCAAAATTGTCGTATTCTCTACTAATTGTTTGAAGTCAATGATGTCATTAGATTGCTCGACTTGCTTTTCATAACAGCGTTTTTCACCTGCTTGACTTGATTTGGAAAGAGTATGTCAATGCCATATTTGAAATCAAATGAGTACACTGCAGCTAAACATTGATTTTGAAACTAACTATGAATCTCACTGTTTGTACGGTGTTTCTCACTACCCGTATACAGTACACAGCAATGAGTTCATACTATTTAGATGGAAGTGAGTAAACTCATGCTGTTGCCTGGTACATACAGATATACATTTTTATACTAAAAAA
>NW_023482219.1:0-1848 GCF_013731165.1 Rhagoletis pomonella | reverse complement strand
GGATGTGTTTGAACCACATGAGTATCCATTGTAAGTTGTTGATAAATGCTAATGAAAAGAGGACTTTTCTTTTCGCTGGGTAACTAAGGACTCCAGATATAGACCAATTGAGAACTCGCCTTCAGGTTAAGAGATTGCATTCTTATGTACTACAACCAGTTAAAATGGTATATTCAATCACATAACAATATAATCTTTTTCCCTGAAGGCGAGCTCCCAATTGCAAAATCAGAAACAAAGAATCGGCCGTTGGAATGTATCAAACAACTTTTTTATTGTACTTACCTTTCTACTTCCACTCATTTCGATGTAAGAATAAGCACAAAGTATTTTTATTTGAGAATGGCACATTTTGTTCGTGCTTACATTTTGTGTGAAGAGATATGTGCACGTAGACAAAAATATTAATCAGCATGTTAAAAACAAATCAAAACAAACACCTCATTACTTATTTCCTTCATGGTAAACGTTTCGAAAATTTCACCACACATATGTTACATATTTTTATACCCGAGCGCACTTGTGCACAAGGGTATTATAACTTTGTTCACATAACGGTTGTTTGTAACAGGCAAAACGAATCGAGATAGATATAGACAAATCAGATCAGGATGAAAAGAGAAATCGATTAAGCGGTGACTGTCTGTCCGTCCGTCCGTCCGTCCGTCTGTGCACACGATAACTCGAGTAAAAACTTGGTATGCGCACTTCTTTCGGGCGTAGGACGGATGGTATTGAAAATGGGCAAAATCGGACAATAACCACGCCTATCTCCCATATAACGGTAATTTTAAGAAATACAAAAACTGCGATATTTTAGTAACTACTGAAGATAATTCACTCAAAATTGATATTTATAATAAATTTTAGACGAAAAATAAGAATATTAACATTTTTTTGAAAATGGGCGTAGCCACGCCCACTTATGGTTACATGTGTATATCTTGGTAACCGCTGCATCAATTTATTCCAAACTTTGCACAGTTGTTGGCCTTAATACAGCATACTAAATGACCGAAAATTTTAAAAATCGGACAATAACCACGCCCACTTCCCATATAACGGTAATTTTCAGAAATACGAATACTGCGATATTTTAGTAACTACTGAAGACTATTCACTCAAAATTGATATTTACAATAAGTTTTAGACGAAAAATAAGAATATTATAAATTTTTGGAAAATGGGCGTAGCCACGCCCAGTTATGTTTACATGTGTATAGCTTGGTAACCGCTGCACCAATTTCTTCCAAACTTGGCACAGTTGTTAACCTTGGTATAACATACGAAATGGCCGAAAATTTTTAAAATAGGACAATAATCCCATATAACGGTAATTTAGAGAAATACGAAATCTTCGATAAATCAGTAATTATTGAAGCTAATTTATTCAAAATTGATGCTTGCAACAATTCGTTACCAAGAAATACGTTTAGGATACAATTTTGAAAAATGGGCGTGGCACCGCCCACTTATGATCACATATATGTATCTCGGTAACCGTTCTACCAATTTGTACCAAACTCGGTGTGGTTATTGTGCTTGCCACATAGAAGCAAAACGTTGAAACTTATTGAAATCGAACTAAAATTACGGCCGCTTTTCATATAGCAGTAAATTTCAGATATGCTTGAAACTTCAATATTTCGAAATTTAAGGACGCTAATTTACTCAAAATGGATACACCTCGGTTTACCATGTAGCGGTAGCTTTCGGAAAGGTGAAAAACATATATTTAATACTTCCGCCGGGTATTTAATGTTCGGCTCCGCCCGAACTTAGACTTTTTTACTTGCACGAAGCACGAAATAGATCTGTTGTACCTGAAATTATGCGTGCTGCTTTTAA
>NW_023482218.1:0-1848 GCF_013731165.1 Rhagoletis pomonella | reverse complement strand
CAGATTTTATACATACATACTTATTGCCTTTTGTGCAAAAAAAAAAAAAATTTTCTCGCCTTTTTTTGCAAACATTTTTTAGTAATTTTTGTTGCTGTTTTTTAGCTGCTGATCCTGCTTTTTCTTCTATTGTTCACCATCGCGCTGGGGGCCATTGATTATTTGTTTGGCAAACGTTTGCTGCACCGTCGGCGTCTTAGCGAAAATTACTGCTTGTTTTCCGGCTATTGATGGGCGAAGTGCCAGTTGTTGGCTGCTTGATTGTCACTTCTTTAGGTGTAGGCGGGTGGGGGTGTGTGAGCGTGCGCATTTGGCCAGCAATTAAAATGACAACTTTAACGTTTCTATTTGCAAATAAATCTAATTACTTTGCGCGCAATTGTTTGATGCAAGAAGTATTGAATAAATTTATGGAAATATTTAATTTAAGCATGTACATATATTTCGATTTTCTTTCATCTAGAAATAAATGGCGCACTAGTTGGCAAAGGTTTCAGTGGGGGTAGTACAAACATAAAAGATGACAGAAAATATATGCACAGATGGCATTTGCTTCAGTTTTGAAGAGTTTTGAAAAACTCTCAGAAATAGCGGCCGATTTTAAATTTGTTCTGACTCGGCCTTTGACATCTAGTTTTTTGACTATAGCAACGGTTTCCATAATAGAAACTTCCTCTCTGCAATAGATACCCCAACCCCTCCACAAAGCTTCGACCAATCCGATGGGTGCCCCTTTCAACTGTACCCCACTTCCTCTCAACTATAGTAATAAATTAATTAATACCTCTTAGCTTCAGCCTGTCAGTAGTCGGAACAAGCAGCCAACCTCGGCTCTGCCGACTGGTGTGTAACTCTTATAATTCCACCGCCTTTACAGCATTTACATTGGCTTATCTCTCAAAGTTAGCACATATTAGAGTAATATTTTACCAACAAATTGAAAATTTCGCAAAATGGTGTACACATTTTTTAGACTTACCAAAGAAAGTGTTGAAAATATTAAGATATTGATTCCTCTAATTTCTTATATTCATTTGGTCAACTGATTCCAACAATTTATTTGTGAGGTCTTGGTACCCGCATAAAGCGACGCTCATAGTTTCCTTGGCTCACTCTCCCCAGGAAAATCTGCCGATTCCATTCCCTCACATCTAATGTAACTACAAATCATCCTAAAAAACTAAGGCATTCAGTTTTCTTTCGACGCACAGTGCTTCGCTTCCATATAAAATGTGGGCAAAAATAGAGTTATGGACGGATTTAAATGATACTCTTACTTTCACTGTCAATGCAGTTTGAAGTTGAGAATTCGGGTTCTTGAGGCATTTACATATGTAAATGCGTAAATGAGGTGTCAAATGGCAGGGCTTAGCCTGTTGATGTGCGATAAAGTTTTTTTTGGGATTAGCGTCGCCACCTGTAAAAAATTTTATTAAAATTAGTTAATAAGTTAAATGAATTAGATGTTACAATATGGGTACTTGTCGAAATATTATTGAAAATGCTTTACTTCTAAACGACACGTAGTACGGTTGCCACATGTTTAAAAAATTAATTTCAATGAATTAAGGGAATTAGGGAACGCAAATATGTATATAAATATGGGTATAAGACAAAAGAAAGAAATGGACATATTTAGCAAGAAATAAGTGAAGAGTAAAAACATTTCAGAGTTAATTTAAGATGCCAGTAATTTAAAAGGAATGCAAGCAGAACAAATCACACATCGACAATGTATGCATTTGTAATAAAATAACAAATACGATGTCGTAAACGTTTGGTTTGACATCCCTCATTGCCAGAGTCATGTCGAATGCAAGTCGTTTTTCGAGAGTCGAATTGCCTAAA
>NW_023482217.1:0-1849 GCF_013731165.1 Rhagoletis pomonella | reverse complement strand
TTTTTTTTTGTCCAAAGTAAGGAATTTAATATTATAGCTGAATATTAAAATACGATAAACTTATAAAGACATTTTTTTTTTCTCTAACAAAAAGAGTACTGAAATTTATTAGTAATAGTAAAAGTTAAGTGTTGAAATACGTAAAAGGAGTTAATAAAATAAATATACATACTTTTAAAAACATTATACAGTAGGTTAGTAATAATATGAATTTATACACAAAAATAAACTTATGGTAAAATGAATCGCTAATTTTATTAATATTTGCGGTCTGACGCCTGTGGGGTGTCGGGAGGCCAAATGGGGCTTCAACACCAGCTAAGTAGCCAAGGAAGGGTGGGCAATGGAGCAGCCAACAAACGTCTCTCGATGTGCTGCTAGGTCATAGAGTCCTAGGCAGGTAGGTGTGCAGGTGCGACAGTGGTATATGGAAGGTTGTAGGTAGATTCCAGTGTGCAAGGTAAATAATGTTGTTAGGCTATCGGTTAGGGAGAAGGTAGTTCGGCCCTGCGGCTGTGTTTTTTTTGAGCCCACGAAGCTGAAGCTCCGGGATATATGCAAATGCACACGCCTCGGCAGTAGGGCACCAACGAGCCCTTCTATATCACCCTAACGTAGGCTCGTAACAAAATATCAAAAAGTTAAAAATCTAGAAATAGTCCTAATTTTATTATGGTTCCTTAATATATTTTAACTACATTGCATTTGAGTATGGAGAGGCAACTATCTGGAAGTATTTTACATAAAAAATTTACTAAGTATTCCCGGTTTGTAGTTGCAGTTCAAGAAAACGCATGAAAAGGAAGGATTTTTTTTTAATTCGAAAAAATGTAAATATTTCAAAAACGGTGACACTTTTAACTGAAAATTTTTTTTTTATCAGGGAGCTCACCCCCCCCCCACCTACCTTCCCCTAAAGTTTGGCACGTTACTTCTGGGACACCCTGTATATGGGGAGAGCGTATAGTGAAGAGCAAAGCGTACGCACACTTTTTTTAATTGAAGCTTTGCTCGATGAAAGCTCTGCGCTTCACTCGCCGCTGCACTATGTTTTGACCTATGGCGCTATGGCGACCGAACGAAATTGTTTATAATTCAAATTTAACTGTTTTATAATGTAAAGGAATGGTGACAACAATTTTAGGTTTTCATTATTTCATTTCACGGGATATTTTTATGTTTTCGTTAAGCTTTTATCATTTCTTCATTTGTATCCGTAACTTTTTATACATTTTTTTCCATTGCGTAATTTGTATACCAACTTATCACTTCGTTTGATAAGATATCGTAAATTCTCTTTTTTCAAACTGTCCGGATTTGTATAAGTAGAAGCATTATAAAATATTCTCTAGTAAAGCTTTCCCAATCACTTTCCGTTTCGAGCCAGTTATAATACTTCATTTAATTTATATATTTTCAGTTTATTTTACATATTGCATAATCCTATTTAGAATATTTGCATATCAAGATTTCTCAAGTACCTTTCGTTTGGTACCCATATTGTAACATTTCATTTATTTCATCAATTTAATTGAGTTAAATTTTCAAACAGGTGGCAAACCTCCTCAAACAGATTTTCGACTGTAAGTCTTCTTAAAACTATTTAGTTTGATACTCACATTGCAATATTTCGTTTTTTTAATCAATTTAACTGAGTTACAATTTTAAATAGGTTGCAACCCCCCTCAAAAATATTTCCAGCAGTCATGTTTTTTAGACCTCTTTAATTTGATTCCTATATTGTAATAAGTCAATAAGCTGTAAGCTTTCTTAAAACTCTAAAGTTGAATACCCATATTGCCATATTTCATTTATTTTATCAATTTAACTGAGTTAAAATGTTCGAATA
>NW_023482216.1:0-1849 GCF_013731165.1 Rhagoletis pomonella | reverse complement strand
GGCCAACCGGCGCTTCAGATTTCGCGCGGTGAGCCAGCCAGCTGCGCTGAAAACGTCGACGTTTGAAGGAAGTGATATGACAGTGTTGCATAGAACGGAATGTATTCGAGCCAATCGAACTGGGAAAGGTGTAGCGTTTGTGTTACTACTTGCATACATATGTATGTTGGTGGGTTTGGCTGTCAAAAGGCGCTTAAATTAAAAGGACATTAACACTTAACGGGCGCTAATTTTTTCGGAGTATCTCCATTATGCAGGAAGAAGTACTTACATAACTAAGAAAAAGGGAGTAGGTATTGGTAATAATTAAAAAAGGTACATACTTTTATTTGAATGCGTGGACCGTGAGGAGCAAAGGAGTGGTAAAAACAACATCTGTGAGTGTATTGTAGTATATGGTGTTTAGGGGTTGCATATGAGTAATTTGTACAAACAATATTAAGTACATTTTCATACATAGTGGAGTGTTGGATTTGCAGAGTAAATGGATAATGCGATGAGAGTTATGACGGTTATATTTATAATAAAGCTAATACAGGTAACATATAGGTATTATATTTATTTACAATGACACATAAATACGAGTATGCTTACAAAAGAGTACCATTTCTGGCTCGTGAGGAACTACGCTCAGTGAAAATTAAAATTTTTGCAGAGGTTTTTGAACACATTTTTTTTAAGTTTGCCTTTAACATTGAGTATTTTCTTAGTTATTTTCAATGAGCGCAGTTCAAAATTTCTAAGTCTAAAGGTTAAGATAGTTACGCTGATTCAGTTTTTATTATTTTAGATAAAAAAAAATTAACCATTACAAAATTTTGATGTAACAAAATATTTTGAGTAACTTTTTTAATTTTATTAGTGCTAAATTTTTTCCAATAAAATTTATATGATACAATTTTTTTAGTTATTGGGTACATTTTTTAGTCATACATTTTTTGGCTTTCAATTTAACTATTTCCACCTTGAAACTAATTATTTATTTAGCTTTAAAACTTACATTTTTGCAATCCTCAAAATCCATGCAGTGATGCCAATCTTGAACGAACTGTAATGAAAGAAAATACAAAACAAAAATTGATTAACAGCTGGAATAATAAAAGGAAAGTGATTTTTATACAATCTAGGCGATCAATTGATATTTTGATCAACAGTGCTTTCTCTTGTTTATTAAATTGGCAAATAGTGTGCCCAGAAGTATGCAACATTGTTTGCTTTAGCGAATTCATTAATTTGTCCCTTCATACATTTGGGCAATTCTCAAATAGCCTGCGATTTTTTAAGCAACAAGTTGCAAGCGTCTTCTTAACTCGCTCTTCCGTCTCAAAAATTAGACTACTCTATGGAATCCAGATTACGGAGAGCTGGCGCACATATCGAGGCATGTAGAATGAAGTTTTGCCTAAAATAATAACAGACAGAGCGGAAGAGTTAAAACAAATATTTTGAGCAATTTTTATATTTCAATCCGACAGCTTCCTTGGATCATGTTCGGCCATAAAAAAATGTTTGTTGAGTGTCGTTTTTTATTTTTTAAATTTTACAGCCCAGTGGTTTTTTTCTTTGGCTATTTTACTATGATTTACAGCGAAACACTGCAACTGTCAGCAGCTACCAAAAGAGGCCAAAGGCGAAAGAAGTGCAGCTACCGTAAAAATTTATTTTGTATGTAGTTTCGGTTTTCATTTTATTCCCCTAACTTGCATTTTATGGTTTTACTACTTTTAATTTGTTGCGCTTTGTTGTTATTGTTTCTGTTGTTATTTGTTGCCTATCGCCCGCCATCTATGTATGTATGTATGTACGATTGGTAGGTGCGGCCACACGTCATTTTGCTCAACAACTTAAT
>NW_023482215.1:0-1849 GCF_013731165.1 Rhagoletis pomonella | reverse complement strand
GGTAAAAAGATAAAAAAATAAAATATTGCACACAATTTGAGGAGTTAAAGGGCTAAGTAGAATGCTTTTTTTTTGGAAAAAATTAAGTAAGTAATAATACAGATAATTACATACTTATATAACTTGAACTCTCTTTAAGTTCATAAAATCATGTTATTTACGCATGAAAGGTTCGTAAAGATAGGTAAAGAAGTTTTTCTCGCATTCCCCGGCCATATCAACCTGCATTTCGAATATTCCATTGCCAGTTAAATATTTTTCATTAAAGTACATTATTTTTTACTAAATTTCCCGCTTTCATCACAGATCCCCATTCGATTTTCTTCCCACCACTAAAACGTACAAAGAAGCATATGCACTTCAAATTTACCACAAAGACTGGCACCAAAAGAAAATAGTACAAAACCAAAGTCTAGGCTTTACCTTACAATTTACCCGAAGAACAACGACGTGAAATAATAACCCAACTGTCCTTCAGTTTTTTTTTTTTTTTAACTTGCACTCGGCATTAATTTCCGCTCATAATCGTCGAACAAAGGAGCTGCACTCGAAAAATGCTGCTTACAATCTGCTTATGCTGCTGATGTTAATAGCGAGAAGTGCGAGCAGGAAAGCAAAAAGAAAGGCATAAAGTTAGAGAACTCGCTGCTGAAAAAGTTGATTTTTTGCGCAATTTTAATTCATTTTGCTTTGAAATCCAGGTGCCAGGTGTGTAAGTAGGAGGCTGTTGACTGTGTAGAAAGAAGAAGAAAACAGAACGCTAGCGAAATTCGTTTATAATGTTCCCCTGCCACTAGTAAGTGCATAGCAACTTTGTAGAGGTGAGTCAGCGACATAGCTGAAGCACTGACTCATTTAAGGAAATACGAATAAAAAAAAATAAATAAATAGAAAATAAAAAAATTGTATGCAAAAATTTGCAAGTAGTAAAAAATGCGGAGTTGTCCTTGTTTCCACTAAAAAACTTCTGTGCGTTAACTTTTGCTTCGACAGCAAATTAAAAAACTTCAGCTCAGCTCAGTTGAATTACCAAGTGGTGGCACCCCTTTGGCTAGGCGTGGCTGCATGGAGTAGCTGCTTTGCCGTGCTTGGCACCTGCAGCAACCACTCGTTTACTGCAGTCATGAATGAAAGAATGAATGAATAAAATTTGCGCCAGTTGACGGTTGCCTAACGCTGAATGAGTTCGTTTAAAAAATTTGCAAAGTTACAAAGAAAAAAGTTTCTGCATAGCGGAAAGCTGCAGCAAAAACAAATACATAGTACACCCAAATACGCTTAAAATTCGCGCGCAAAATAGGATTATGTGTGCGACTACTCAAGGCTTAAGTTTAAGGCGCTTTGTGCGCGAAACGCTTGGCGATATCGTTCGTTTGGCATTGCAATGTTTATTGTGGCTGGGTGAGAATGAAACGCGAGCGGCGCGACGCGACGTTGAACTATGTACCTCGCGACACCGCTTGTTGCTGATGACTTTACCATAAAGGGCAAGCTCATCGACGCTATAATTCAGGCTTATGCATGCCTGTGTATGTTCGGTTGTGTCTACAATCGGCTGCTCTCAAATGCCCTTCAATTGCTCTTAAGCGCCTACACACCGCCATCAGCTACTAAATAAGTACGCATACTTCAAATCTTTTCTTTATACACATTTAGTTTCTGTCGCGACGTCTGCTGGAGTTTTTAATACTTTTTCCATTCTTCAATGGAGGTAAATTAAAAATTTCTAAAGCAATTCATAGAGTGTGTAAACGGTAGAAAATTTGGATTTTAAAGACGCAAAAGGGTGATACATAACTATTTTATTGAAAGTATGTAGCAGTTCCTTTATTTAAATTGTAGAGCAACA
>NW_023482214.1:0-1849 GCF_013731165.1 Rhagoletis pomonella | reverse complement strand
GAGACTGTTCCCATAAAGTAACCGTGTTCTCGGGGAGTTTCGAGGTAACTAAGTATATTAAAATGGGATCCCAGCTTTCGGTGGATACATTCTGGGTTGCCAGGATTTGGAGGCAGTTGTTAACAGTGGATTGAAGCCTTTGAATGTCTCCACTGTTCTCCACTTGAATTGGCTTTAGGTTCATTAGAACTCGAATCTGGTTGTCCACTAATACACGCCTGTTCTCATATCGGGACCGGAGAGCTTCCCATGCCAGCTCGAAATTGTCATCACTAAGGGCGAATTGTTTCACGATCTGGCCGGCTTTACCTTGTGTTTTGTACCTAAGGTGGTACAATTTTTGCGCTTTTGTGAGTTTAGGGTGGTTTATGTAGACCGCCGTGAACATGTCACGGAAGGACGGCCGATTTGCGCTTTGGTGTCCTCATAGGTGATGAGGCATGACCGGTATTTGCTGTAGGCACAAGTTTTTAAATCTTCAGGGAGGTCATGCTCATCTGTCTCTACTACCATATCATACGAATTTTGCACTCGTGTCCAGAAATTGTCTAAGGTGGCATTTTTAATATTTAGGGCAGACTCAGAATTATCTTCTAGTGGGGTTGATCTAAATCGTGTGCAATAATCCATAAAAGTATCAGTCTCTGCTATGAACTTAGTGGATGAGAGCGAAGGTTTCGATTTTTTTGCGGACTTTCCACTTGAACGCGTCGGGCGTTGTGATTCGGTGGAAGCGCTTTGACCTTTTTCGTCATCACTCATTTTGGGGCTTTTTAACTTGTCTTCGGTGTGGGTTGCTAATAACATCAAACGTGCGAGAATTTACGGTGATTTTCAGGTTATCACCTTGAATATGTGCTGGTTTTGAATTTAAATTCACGCTTGGAATGCAGAGATCAGAGCTTTTGGACAGACACCGAAAAATTAAATTGGGTGATGTATAGGACACAATTATGCGCAGTAAATTCCTCTGTTGCGTACTCACGCTGTATGCACAATTAGTTTTGTTTTTTTTGTATATAGTTATATGTGTGTACTAAATTGATAAAAACGAGAATAAATATAATTTTATTATTTTACTGCGCTGGGATGAGTTTTGCCCCACTGTATATATGCTTTCAAATTGTTTTCTATGTATATAAGTACATATGTATCATTGGCGGAACGAACGAACTTGGAACGGGAAGTACTTCGATGGGCCAAGGGAATGTGCAAAGGCACCCTTTTTCGCGTTAAATATATGCGTATCTATATATATCTATGGATATAATTGCGCTTTATTTGGTAATATAACAAAGAATATACACAAATTTTTAATTTTTCACACCGTTTGAGTTGCAATAAATGTGTAATTAAGTGAGAAATAGCAAATTCGAGTTTTGCACGATTTTATTTTTTCTTATGTACATACATATGTATATGAGTATGTGATTATGTGCATATGTACATATAATCGCATATATGGTTCACACTAAGTATGTGTGTCGTTTACGCGAAAGCGGGTAGGTGAACTTTTGCCGAAATCTACCGTGACAAGCGGTATTGCAAAAAAATTTGTCGTTCGCCGTTAAATTTTTTCTCGACTATTGAGTCTATTTTCCCGCCAAGTTTTTTATAAAATATTTATAGATATGTGTGTAGCCGTAATATAGAGAAATTAAGATAAATATCTTTACTTACGGCTTTTGTGGATACTTATGTAGGGTTTAGGTTGCTGGTTTTTGATTCTCGGAGAGAAGGACCATTAACAGCCATCTGGGCTGTAGCAATGGGGGTTACACTTGGTGGAAGCGCTGGTGGCAGGAGATGCTAGCAGTATGGCTGGTCGGATGGAGGCGGCTAATGAACT
>NW_023482213.1:0-1850 GCF_013731165.1 Rhagoletis pomonella | reverse complement strand
GTATTTAATGTTCGGCTCCGCCCGAACTTAGACTTTCTTACTTGTTAATTTTAAATTTTGTGAGCCTCCATACAGGAATCTGAACTTTGACCCCTGTGCGACACGCCTTAATCAACTCCAATTTGACATTAGTAGCATCGATTTTGGGTATTAGAGGAAAAATATTTTATTTAAATTTTTTCAGTCTGCATAGAGGAATCTGAATTTTGACCCTTGTGCGACACGCCTTAACCGACTCCAATCGGGACCAAAATTTATATGTGATATCCTCGATATTAGTAGTATCGATTTTGGGTATTAGAAGAAAAAAAATATTAACTTAAATTTTTTGAGTCTCCATAGAGGAATCTGAACTTTGAGCCCTGTGCGACACGCCTTACCCGACTCCAATCGGGACCAAAATTTATATGTGATATCTTCGGCGTTAGTCCCCTGCAGGGAGTGACGTTAGTTTATACCTAACTTTAGTCTGTTTACGCGAACACTAGTGCTAACTATTAACTGTGTATTTTGTTCGAAAAAAGCTAACTACTTTTGTGGGGCGATGGCCGCAAAAAAGCCAGACCTGGATACCTCTGCATTACATGTCAACTAACTTGTAACTAACTACTTTTGGACATAAACTATCAATAAGAAAAACAAAATATTTTTTTGTTTTTTTACTTTTTTATTTACTTATTTATTTACTTTATTTTATTACATTTCATATTTGTTTACATATTCTGCTCTGGGTGGCCCCATATTCGAACACCGTCAGACATAACTTCAAAATGATAGTATAAAATTTCGATCTTCCTTTTATTTGTCCTGAATATGAAAAAGAATCTGCGAAGTTCAGAAAAAAAGTGTATTGAAAGTAATTTTTGTATGAGGATATTTAATAGAAACTTGTAAAGAAAACCAACTCCCGATTGCGTCTGCATGACTCCTGCACGACTTTACAATTCACTTTAAGTTGGTTTTGTCATAGCTAATTAAAAGTGAGGTATTAATCGAAATCTCGCCAAAAAGCTAACTATAAGTTGGTTAGTTTTAACAATTGATAATTTTTCACTGCAGGGTCGTATCGATTTTGGGTATTAGAAAAAAAAAATATTAACTAAAGTTTTTTGAGTCTCCATAGAGGAATCAGAACTTTGACCCCTGTGCGACACGCCTAAACCGTCTCCGATCAGGACCAACATTTTTGTGTGATATCTTTGACTATATTAGCATCGATGTGGGGGTTGAAGTTTAGTAAATCTGCTATAATAATGTACTTAGGCTGTGTGCGAATTTACCTAAATTTTAGTACCTAAACTAATATTCCACTGGGAATTTCCAGCACTGCTACAATTTAGGAAAACAGCTGCTAAAACTGTGCGAGTTCGTTGGACAACTTAAATTGTTTGTTTTGGAATTGTTGCTTTTAATAAATCTAATATATAAAAATCTCGTGTCACGGTGTTAGTGGTCGAACTCCTCCGAGACGGCTGGACCGATCTTTATGACATTTTTTGTGTATATTTGGTAGGTATGAGAATCGGATGTAAAGTATATTTCATACCTCTAGGTGCAGGGGGCGTGGCACCTCCCATACAAACCGAATATTTCATACTGCATATCTCTGGAAGTGTTCATGGTAGAGTACTCTAACTTGGTATGGAGATATATCAAAGCAATCGCATACTCATGGAGAAAAATTGAGCTTATTGGAAAAGGGGGCGTGGCACCTCCCATACAAACCGATTATTTCATACTGCGTATATCTGGACGTGTTCATGGTAGAGTACACTAACTTGGCATGGAGATATATCAAACCAATCGCATACTCATGGAGAAAAATTGTGGTTATTGAAAAAGGGGGCGTG
>NW_023482212.1:0-1850 GCF_013731165.1 Rhagoletis pomonella | reverse complement strand
AATTCAATTTGAATTAAGGCAATGGGGTAATTAAAATAGGTATCTTTATATATAATCTATATATATCATACGCGAAGGCATTTTTTGTGCAGCATATTTTCAAAACTGGGATGCCAAATTAAAGCGCTTGGCCTGTAGATATGCAAACTTGTTTTATTTTTTCGAAAGGAGTTGCCACCTGTTAAATAATTAAACTCAAGTTATTTACTAATCAATGCCCTCAGATCCACACCGTCCGTTCGATTTTTAAAAGTGAGGCACCAACTTAAAAGGGCTAGGCTAAGGATGTTCAGGAATGTTTTACTTTTTCGAAAAAAGTTGCCACTTGTTAAGAAATTAAGCTCAAATTAATTAAAATGTTAAATCTGTTATTAAATATGGATACCAATCGAAATGGTTTTGAAAAGGCTTTACAACTTAACTACGTATAGGAGCGTTGCCGCATGTTAAAAAAAATTTAATTAAATTTTAATTAAAGGAATTTGGTAAGTGAATAAGGTATCGCTACATGGGTGTCATACAAAAGAGGTTTAAGAAGGTAGTAGTTTGGAAATAGTTTGAATAGGGTTGCCACCTATTTGAGAGGTATAATTGAACTATTGTATACCTAAGTTATATGAAATATTAACGATGGATGTCAAATGAAAGAGCTTCAAGAGCTTCAGAAATCCATAGTTTGACAATTTAGAATATTTTTGATGTGTTTGAGGCTTAAAGGGCTAAACTAAAATTATTTAATAAATTAAATGAATTAATAACCAATGGTTATCAATGGAAATGAGTTTAAAATCCTTTATTTAAAAACTATATTTATGAGGGTTACCACGTGTTTAAAAAATAAATTTCCACTTAATTTGTCAGTTACTTGAAATATTTGTAACAATGTCAGACGAAAAAAAATTAAGGAAATTTTAGTTCGAAAATAATTTTTATGAAGGTCCGCCTGTATTGAAAGCGGTATTTCGTTTAATTATACATAAGTAACATGAAATCTTAAAATATGGTTATCAAACGAACGAGTGTTAAGAAATCTTTAAATTGAACATTTGCTTTTTTTGTTGAAAAAATTAACCTCGAACTATTTAATAAGTTAAATGGATCGTCAAGAGATGGGTATCAATCGAAATGGGTTTGAAAATAATTTATTTCTAAACTATATTGCTTCATGTGCTTAAAAAAATTTAATTCAACTTAATTCATCAGTTAATTGAAATATGTATAACAATGCCAGGCGAAAGATTTTAGTTTGAAAATACTTTTAAAGAGGTTGCCACCTGTTTGAAAAGTCGAATTGGTTTTACTTATACGGAAGATAAATATGTGAAATATTGAAATATTAGTGTCAAATGAGAGAGTTTTAAGAAAATTGTAGACTGATAATATTTTTAATTAGAGTTGCCATCTACTTTTTTTAAAGGTCATCACATCTGCGCCGTTATTTTGAATTTCCAAAATAAGAAGTCAAATTTAAGAACTGGGATTCTACATAGATGTGCACAGGTTTTATCTTTTGAAGTTACAGGGAGATTTGAAATTTGATGAAATGAAAACCGATACCATGCGAGACCTCTCATCACAGAGAAATGGTTTAGATCAGCGGTCGGCATTCTAACACATTCAAACTATTCAAAACTGCGACTGTGTGCGTTAAATGCACTGCTCAGCTGCCGCTCTTCGTATACAGGGATGCCGTTTGGATCTAAATAGATCCAATTGGATACATTTTTAGACGAATTTTTGCGGGATACTTATTTTTTCCGGTCAGTATAAAAGTGGATACTTTTTTAAATAGGCCAAAATTTTATATTTCCTATAAAATTTTTTTCGTTCAAAAATCCATTTTCATTAAA
>NW_023482211.1:0-1850 GCF_013731165.1 Rhagoletis pomonella | reverse complement strand
TCATCGTTCCATCGTCTGCGGTACTCGCCGTCGCCAACGCGTAAAGGGCCGTAAATCTTCCGCAAAATCTTTCTCTCGAACACTCCAAGAGCCACCTCATTGGATGTTGTCATTGTCCATGCTTCTGCGCCATATACCAGCACGGGCATAATGAGTGACTTATAGAGCGTGGTTTTCGTACGTCGAGAGAGGACTTTACTCCTGAATTGCCTACTCAGTCCAAAGTAGCACTTGTTGACATTACATTATTATTATTGACTAGACATTATTATCGGTGTTAATGCTGGTTTCTAAGTAAACGACATTCTCTACTATCTCGAAATTGTAACTGTCAACAGTGACGTGGGTGCCAAGGCGCGAATGTGCTGATTGTTTGTTTGATGACAGCAGATACTTCGTCTTGTCCTCGTTTACCACCAGACCCATTCGCTTTGCTTCCTTATCCAACTAGAAAAAGGCAGAACAGACTTCGCAGTTTTTGTTACCGATGATGTCGATGTCATCGTCATAAGCCAGCAAATGCACGCTCTTGTAGTAAATTGTTCGTGAGCGGTTCAGTTCTGCAGCTCTTATTATCTTCTCCATCATCAGATTAAAGAAGTCACATGAAAGGGAGCCGCCCTGTCTGAAACCCCGTTTGATGGCGAACGGCTCGGAGAACTCTTTCCCAATTCTGACGGAGCTGGAGGTATTGCTCAACGTCATTTTACACAGCCGTATGGGTTTTGAGGGGATGCCAAATTCAGACATAGCGGCGTATAGGCAACTCCTTTTAGTGTTGTCTAAAGCGGCTTTAAAGTCGGGTCTTTTCCAATATTTATCGTATTGTGAATACCTGGTCTATGGTGGATTTGCCAGGTCTAAATCCACACTGATAAGGCCCAATCAGTTCATTGACGGTGGGCCTCAGTCTTTCACACAACACGCTCGATATGACCTTGTAACCTATGCTTAGAAGACTGATCACGCGGTAGTTGGCGCAAATGGACCCCACCATTCTTGTGGATTGGGTAGAGCACACTTAAATTGCACTCGTCGGACATGCGTTCATCTGACCATATTCTACACAAGAGTTGATGCATGCACCTTATCAACTCCTCGCCGCCGTACTTGAATAGCTCAGCTGACAGGCTGTCAGCTCCAGCAGCTTTATTCTTTTTCAGCCGCGTTATTGCTATACGTACCTCGTCATAGTCAGGCGGTGGAACGTCGACTCCGTCCTCATCGACTCCGGGCTCGGGTTCTTCCTCTCCACAACTTTCCGTGCTGCTACCATTTAGTAGGGTGGAAAAGTGTTCCCTCCATAATTTAAGTATGCTCTGGACATCGGTTACTAGGTCGCCATTATTGTTCTTACAGGAGTACGCCCTGGTCTTGAAACCTTCCGCAAGTCATCTAACTCTCTGGTAAAATTTTCGGGCATTCTTCCAGTCGGCCAGCATTTCAAGCTCTTCGCACTCACGTATTTCGGCCTCTCTCTTCTTATTGCGGCAAATACGTCTCGCTTCCCTCTTCAGATACCTATAGTGGTCCCACATAGCGCGCGTTGCGCCCGATCGCAGCGTGGCCCTGTACGCGGTTGGGTCTCATCCGAGGCTTTGCCTTGCTTCTTCACTGGAAGTGGTTTTTACGTGGCGGGTCCCAAACCCAGCGCACAACCCATTGATGGGACGGGGGTCGTTTCGCAACCAAATACACGTTTATATAGCGAGCCACTTGCTCCAAGCAGACACCCGCTTGCAGCCGCACCTACTGGTGAACAGACGCTGCAGACTGCAGTGAGCCCTTAAACCGAATAAGTCGGAGTGGCGCCACCGAAGCTCCCTCTCTTTCTGCCGTGACCCAAGGCT
>NW_023482210.1:0-1850 GCF_013731165.1 Rhagoletis pomonella | reverse complement strand
AGAACAACTTAAAACGACTTCGGCCATTTTAGCTTTAAACTACTAAATCAAGGGTTTTTCTATCTAAAGTTTAAAGTTCATACAGCCATAGTTTTAGATTAAATTTTTTCATGAAATTTCCACAAAAGATGGTCTTTCTAATTTGAAAATAGACAAACAAATTGTCTTACATGTAAAGCCTTGAATCAAGGAAAGGAAATTTTCTTTTATTAATTAGACACATAAACCGCTAAAGGCGTCAACAAAAAAAAATATGAGTATTAAAAATCAATGCCATTTTTTCCGTTTAAAATTTGCTATCATTTTACTAAAATTTCATAAGCCTTGTAACTGCTCAAAATTTCGATGGAGATTTGTGAAATTTTTAAAACTAAAAATAAGGTTTGAAACTTTGATATTTGAACTATCGTTATAGCACACTGAGGGAAATAATGCAGAGTAAAAATGAATACTTTATATTTGATTATCGTTTAAAAATGTTCGTATTTAAAAATAATATTTTCATACAAAATTTATTACGCACGTATTTGACTGTTCACATCTGAGTATGTATATGTAAGTGTACATACGCACTCCAAGCATGCAGAGCGCCGCTCTGAGAGCGGCGACAACACACACGTACATACATAGTACAAATCGCGTGCTGTGGTGTTGATGGATATTCAACATTTGAAAGCAAATTTATATGTCTGGGTGTAGCTGAGTGTGCAAAGATGCTTGCCACAAGTTGTTGATATCCGGAGATGGTCGGGTTCGAATTCCACTGCAGGCAACATGCAAATAAATTTTTTTTTTTTTTAGTTTTTGTCTTGATTATTCACTTTGCGGATGCTTTTTCAGTATGAACGCGGTCATTTTAATATGCGCGTAATTGAATTGAATATTTACCAATATACAGTACTTTCGTTGACGTTTATAGTACGATCAATTACGTTTCTATTTGATTTTAATATTTTTTTCCCTCAGTGCATGAATATTTTTACAAAAAACAAAACAAAAATTTGGTTGCAAAATATTTTAAATATTGCGCTGCAGGGTACGTACAGTCAAATGTAAGTGTACACCTTGTTCTAATATAATATTCACAATTTTCGCAATGGAAAATTTTTTTCATTAATTATTTATGAAAATATAGTTCATTCTATAACATAAACTATATAAATCAAAGTTTCACACTTTATACATATCGCTGTTTAAAGTACAAAACCGCGTAACTGACATTGGCTGCCAAAAATTGGATTTGCTCACACAAACTCTTGGCTTAATCCTTATCCAATCGTCCTGAAATATACTAGCCAGAAATGCGACTGGTTTATAGAAAAGAAAACCATTTTGAAATATGAATGTTTTTACTCTCTAGAAAATAATTTATGCCACCTCACATACGCGGTTTTGCATTTTGTTGATACGCGGTTTTGTATTTTAAACGACGTTATAAAGTTCACAAAAGATCAAAGAATTTCGATCAAAACTTCAAAATTTGTATTTAAATTACTATTGATTTTTTAGAATTTTTTTTGTGGAGAACCAGAGTACCTTCGTATGCCTCCTTAAAACGATGTGACCTATCAGCAGACACATGCCCAATGAAATGTCTTCTCTGCTCGGCGTAAGGAGCTTACGCGATCTGTTCACGTCCCATTCCGACAACAAGAATTTCGCCAAATTGCAGGTGTCTGGGTGTTTTATCTTTCACAACGGCGAAAGTGGAAGGAAAGTGCTTCCATTCGTGGTAAGCTCGTCCGCTATTTCATCAGCTGGTTTGAGCCTATGTGGCGGCAACCGCATGTTTTCTATTATATCGTTCAAAGTGATCCGCGGCAATTTACTACAGTTTGCGATTTTTTTTT
>NW_023482209.1:0-1850 GCF_013731165.1 Rhagoletis pomonella | reverse complement strand
GGGGGGGAGTAACCGTCCTACTGTTGTTTGGACGTACATTAGGTGTGTGTGTGTTTGTGCATTTTCATTTTGCGAAAAAACATCAAAATGCTCTGAAATAGCTTCTGTTAATCAACTTTTCGCGAGAATAATTCTTATTGTGGCATCTGCGCGTGGCTTGTTGATTTCTTTACTAGAAAATTTGTAATTGAAAATTTAATAAATTTTAAATGTGGGAGGGTCTGTGCGAATATGGTTTTCTTCAAAAGTAAAATGCGTGTTTAGAAAATGGTTGTACATCAGGTTTCTAAAATTTGCAAATTTATGTATCTATGTAAGTATTATTAAGTGCATGTAACACTTTATTATTGGTAAAACTTTAATATAAAACAAAGTGTTCGAAAATTCAATTTGATATTGTTTTACAGTACTTACTACAGAAAATCAGTCAGCGTAAGTCATTAAAAGTACATATGTATGTATATAGCTTTTTAAACCAGTGTTGTCATTTTAGATTTTTCCGGCGATGTTTAGCTTTTTATCTTGGTTTAGTCGGAAGGAAACAGCTTTTTTCTTAGCCTTTTTTATTATTTTCCTTTTCTAATATTTTTTCAAAGTATTAATTGAAAATTTTTTATTTTTTATAATTACTAGCAGAGTACCCGCCGTCGTTCGGGTAATAAACCCAAAGCCATGTGACACATTTTCAGTTCAGCATAAATCAAGAAGGAGGCAAACTATTTGCTTTCTGTTTAACTTAAGGCCTCCTTATGAACAATCCATAAATACATTCGGACATCCCACTCGTGAGCATCTGACACATAACTGACCGTGGGGAAAGCAGGGGCTTTCCATCAGAAGTCCAGTCAACTTTATTGTTTGACCTTGTGATTTATTTGTCGCCATGCCACTTCCACCAGCGCTAGGCTTGTCTACAATAAGCCACGACATTTGCCGATACTTTGCAATCCACATTCTTGCCATAGAAAGGCATCAAAATGGTTTCCAACGTGCGCGGAAGCCTAATGCCCTTGTTGCCTTCGAACGAATACCATGTTTCAAAAATCTGAAAAAAATACTCAAATTTGATTAGAGCTTTAATGGAAAATAAAGTTTTACCGAAAATTATCGGTGTAATAAGAACTTCTCTGGCAACAATGCAAATAATTTTTTTATAAACTAGTTACTTTTGATTGATCTTAAAATAAAGAGGGGAAAAGGGAAGTATATATACAAGCTTTTAAACATTACATTTGAAGGAACTAAAATCTGCTTATAAGACCTGGTTCTGAGCCGTTCATAGTATTCATAAAAGCTTAAATGAAAATACGCATACTTCAAAATTCGCACAGCGACTGGAGTTCTCACCGGACACTGTCTAATTGGATTACACGCAGCTAGACTGGGCGCCCCCTGGAATGACTATCGCAGAAGCTGCATGGATGAAGACGAAAAGCAAACCATCCCGCATCTTCTCTGCCAACGCCCGGATCTGTCAAAACGGAGAGCAAAAGCTCTTGGGAGCCATTTCTTCAACGTTCTCGATAAATTTAAAGCGGTGAACGTTAGAAACCGATGGACATTTTTGCAAAGCACCAAGTGGTTTACAGGGGAACGGGGATAATTAAAACACCTCATGCGGTATCACAATGGACCCTGAGTCTCAGTGAGTCCTACTCCGGACTGTCCAACCTAACCTAACCTTCAAAATTGCGTTCGTGAAAGTACTACGACTTAATCACCTTGCATTTTGCTAAACATTAACTGTTATCTTTATTTTCTTTGGCCACTGTGGTGTAGTGGTTAGCAGTGTGCGCTACCACTCCGCAGGGCCTGGGTTCAAGCCCTGGTCAAAGTAGCATTGCAAAAAA
>NW_023482208.1:0-1850 GCF_013731165.1 Rhagoletis pomonella | reverse complement strand
AGTTGCCTATGCACCGTGCTAAGACGCCTTGTAAATTATCGTTTGCTGATTTCCACTATTTTCATTTTTTGTTATGCCAACACAATCAAGCGCAGCTATTCCGCTGCAATTCACTTGATCATGTGGTGTTGGTTTTGTTGGTTTGTGCTAATAATTCTATTTTTAGAATGCTTAACTTTTAGGTGTGCTCGTCCTTAAGTTATTAAGCTATCACTTCTACCATTTTTTCAAATTATTGTTGCTTTTCCACAATAAATTTTCATTTAAAAAATGGCCTCGAGCTCATTATAAAATTGATGAATATTTTATAATTAATATTTTTTTTTCATAAATGTCTAGCTCATTATACATACAACACCGTGCGATAGTAAATTTTACACACAAAAATCAATATATCCGTGAAACCTTGGGGCAAATATTGTAAAATTGCGTTTTAAGTTTTTCACCCTAACGTAAGTAATTTCAAAACGATTAAAAAAATTCAATGAATGTGCTTAGAGAAGGACTGTGGGTATCAAGTTAAAGAAGAAATTCTATAGAATTTAATCAGATTCAAGTAAGATAAATTTAACTGGTAAGTATTGAAAATGTCTTTTTAAATTGATTTCCTTGAAATTTCGCAATATTTGTTTTTGAAAAAAACTATATGTTAAGGACTTATATAAACTCGATAACATCCTCGAATTTTATCCATATAACTTCATTAGATTAAAAAATTACCTATTCGTCCTTGTGAATCCAAAAAATTAAATTTTTTTTTTTTATTCTACAGAAATTTCCTTCCTTCTTTCCTTCCTTTTATTCGTTACCAATATTTTTATTCTACAACGCATTGAATTTTTTAAATAATTTTTGGAATTAATCATATAATTGAAAGATAAGAAATAAAAACGCCACTTTAAATATAAAAGTAGGTTTCAAATAAATAACAAAACCAAAGTAGGAGAGCTTCTCAAACAATTTTTTCGATGTAAGTTGTTGAAAAGTAATGAATCGCGGAATTGTGATAACAAAATCCCGAAAATCTCGGGAACGTAAAAAGCCAAAAAAATTAACATTCCTATTACATACATATGTATGTATGTATGTATACTCGTATGAATGTACAATTCTCATATGCAAGCTGTTGTTGTGTATCAGCTGTACTGTACACTGGACTTTGCTAAAGTGGCCGGTCGGTCGAATGAACCAACGTTACGCTGCAAAAAATGCTGGTGGCAATGTGCACACGGTGGAAAGCTAGTTGGATGTGCATGTTTTTTGTTAAGAAAGTCGTATTTTTCGTTAGGTTCGTTTATGGTTAAATTAATTCATAATTACTTACATCTTTGGAATTCTGAGCACAAAATGTTTGTCCTTAAGTTTTGTGTTAACTTCATTTAAATACAACTCTTAAAAATTTGCACTAATAATTTCTTAACCTATCGCAATGCTGAAAAGTTTCATTCATAATAGTCGACATTTTTATCAATATTTTATCGATAATGAGAGAAGTTATCGGTTTGCGTTTTTTTTTTTTACCTGTCATAAGCAGCCAAATTTATTAGTTCGCTTACGTAAATAAGTATACCGTATCAGTATAGTTGCGGCTTTACATTCGCATAACCCCATGTAAGCAGTGCGCAAAGCATGCCCTCGGCAATGCATACATATGTCGAATACAAAGAAACGAAGTGGGTGGAAGTTAAATAATATTTTACTTAGCTTTGGATTCGCAACCGATTTAGTTAAGCCTGCACATTAGGGTGGCCCAAAAATGTATGGGAGAAAAGTAAAATAGGAAATTTAATGCTCTCACACCCTAGGATTGTTCTATACCGAAAAAAATATACCCCTGTTTTTTTTTTTTT
>NW_023482207.1:0-1851 GCF_013731165.1 Rhagoletis pomonella | reverse complement strand
TTTTTTTTATTTCATTGGCGCCTATGTATGGGGCATTGGGCTGACTGACGACGCCTTCCTCGCGCCGATCTCTTTACATCTCAGTCATCGCTGTCTGCCGCATTGCAGCATATTTTATATTTTATTTGATCATATCGTTTTAATGGCATTTCAATATTTGCCATCTTCACCGCTGGCGTTGTTGGTTGCTGCTGCTCTACTCCAGCAGCGCTCACCAATTCCGGTCTATTAATTTCACAAATTAAAATAGTATGTCTGTAGTTGCATTTAGTGCCGCAGCCACATTAATGTAGATTGACAAATCGGCCCTCACACTCTCTCTCTCTCTCTCTCTCTGTCCGTCGTTCCTATCTGTTTATTTGCTTACATTTCGATTTGTATTTGATTTCAATTGGATTTGTACAAACGTTGTTACATTTACATTAAGCTCGGAACACTTTGACGACAGCAAGCGACAAGCAGCATCTGTCAAATTTTAAATGCACACGTTCTTACGGACACAATTATTTTGACGACAGCACGACATCTTGGCTGCAGGACTGCAATTGTCGACGTCGCCAAATTAAATCTATTTCTAATTTTGCCGGCGACAATGAGTAGATGTAGTGCTGCAAAATTAAATTGTCGCAAAACTAATCACATATTCTTGATTGTTCATGTTTTTCTTATTTACTTAAATAAAAATACACAATTTGTGAAATAAATATACCAAAATGTCAAACTTTAAAATCAGCTGTTTGCTATGTCGCTGAGGTCTTCAAAATGTTTAAGAAGCTGGCTTCAAGGCGACATTTGTCGACAAAATGATGTCGCTGTCGTTACGTCGTGAAGTTGCAGTCGTCAAAGTGTTCCGAGCTTTAGGCTTATCGGTTTGTGAGTACTTGAATCTGTAATCGTATTTGTTTTGCGCACAGCGGCGCGGAATTTAGAACGTTTTGGCGCTGCTCGACGGGCCGACTGACTGCCTTGACTGACTGACTGACTGACTGACTGACTGACTGACTGACTGACTGGTTGGATGTTGCTCCGTCTTGTCTTGTTGTGGGCTTGATTCGTTTCATCTGCGCGCTTTCCGCATTGGAGGTATGTTTTATTTGCCCTAAGTTTTCGTGATTTCTCGAATGTTTGTGGTTTCGTGTCGCCGCATTAAATAAACATTCGTTTTCTTTTTTGTTTCTTCTTTTTTTTTTTTGGTTGAAAGTGTGATGACTGCCTTTGGGGCTTTGCAGTTTGCCCTCTGTTTTTGATCAATAGATAATTTTCGTCGCAATTTCTCGTCCTGTCAACACCTTGGGATACTTCGTTTCGTAATCTGGTGTTCTGTGTGCAATCAAATAGTATTGATTTTAAGTAATTAAGTTTATTTTTTATTTCTTTGTTAGAGCAAATCTTGTGAACGGCTCGGTTGATAATTGAAAAATTAATAATGGAAATAGCAATCGCTTAGCAAATAAACTAAGTTAGAGAGCTCTTTTTTTTAAATTTCTACTCGAAAACCTTTACCTTGTTCATATCACCTCTCTGGAATAAGATTAGTGGGAAATGTTGCTATGTACGTTTCATTTCATTTCATTTCATTTCATTTCATACATAGATGTTTCATATTCTTTTGCCAAAGCCTTCTCTTGCCATGCCTAGTAGAGTACGCTTGGGTACCTGATCTAAATATATGGTGAGGAGGTCATCTTCGAATCTAATGTTTCAAATTAATTTGAACGCAATTTTGGTGCTTAAGTTTTTCTTATGTAAGTGTTTAATTGATGATTTAATTTTATTTCAGACGCGGTTGAATTTTTTAGCGTACTTTTGGTGCTTAAGTTTTTCTTAAGTACTTAAGTTTTGCTCTACTTT
>NW_023482206.1:0-1851 GCF_013731165.1 Rhagoletis pomonella | reverse complement strand
ACCAAAATCAGTCGAAGTCCAGCCACTTGACAGCATAGAATGAAATCGTCTACGCAAAAATAATTTATATTTTCTTTGGTCTTTTGTGCTTTATGTTAGTTTTGCTTTTAAGTTTTTCTTTTTTTCTTTTAATGTAAGTCGATTTGCCTTTTTGTTGAAATTTGTTGTATTCTAAGTGTTTTTTGTATTTAGAGTCCCTGAAGATGGCTTTCGTTGAGAGCCGAAATATCGGACACTTGTAAAACAAAAATAAAAACTTGACCTCAGGCTCGAAAAGAAACCAGAAAAAACGTTTAATTAAATTAATACGCGGAAACGACTAAACGGATTTGCTTGAAAATTTGCACGCAAATAGCTTTTGACCTAGATTGGAAAAGAGGCTACTTTTTTAAGAGTTGCCACCTTTGAAAATGAAATTTTGCTCACGGATGGTTTATGACCTGGATTGAAAGATAGGATACTTCCTTAAACAGTTTCCCGCTCAGAACGAAATTTAGTACACTTACTACGGATTTCACAAGGATGGTCTTAGACTGAAAGTAATTCCGATAACTCAAGGCCCCTCCCGTACAAATTGGAATTTTTATAATACATACATATCTCTGGAAGTATTTGTGGTAGAGAACTGGAATAGGGTGGCCAGATGCGCTGATTTAATCAGTACATGTGCTGATATTTTTCTATTGTACAGATTTTTAAGAGCCCGAAATCATTACGCAAAATCTACTGATTTTTTGAGTTTGTACTGATTTTGTACTGATTTTTCCATTTAATAAATACTTTTGTAAATTGGTGTAATTGACATTTGCTTGAGGTTTACATGTTCAAAACAATGGTTTTTGACAACTCATACGTGTGATCAGATTGAAACCATTATTAAAAAGGTGTCAGCTTGCAATTGTTTCGTTTCCTAGGATTTCGCAAAATAACAAACTGTTTGGATTCAACCCAACCCAATTTCACGATTTGCAGGTTTTACAGGATTTACAGGAAAAGCTGGTTTCGCCATTAATAAATCTTATGAAAGGTGGTGGTGAGTTAATCATATATTAAGTACACTGTGAAGATGACAATAAGAGATAATGTTTTGATTATAATTAAACATCCACTGAGAAATCGGCTGTCAGTACGTCAAACTTAAGACGACTACTCCTACGGTGCAATGTAAGTTCTAAAAATTTGGAAAAGTTGCAAACTGAATGTTGTATTTTATAAGCACACCAACTAAATATGTTTTAAACTTGTAGCTTAAAATCCCTACAAGAATTGTGTGATGGAAACTAACACATTCTCATTTATCTTACTAACACATATGAAAATTTTGCGTTGCTTAAAAAGAGACCATAAAATAAGGCCATAAGTTGGAGGAAGACGGAAGAATTTGTACACAAATGTTTACATCAGATTTTTCACTCTGCCCTTTAGAATTTGATAGAAACTTGTAGGTAGCCAGTGACAGAAATCACTATCAGTCTTGCCACTCAAATGATTTGTCAAATGATAGTCACTGTTCTTGCAGGGATATGAAAACAGATTCTGACTCGAGCTCGTCTTCTACTTAATATTCTCACTTTTTATAAATTTTCTAGAAAGTTTGAGACTTCAACTCACTTGTCTTTTGTTATAGAATTAACTATATTTTTACAAAAATATTCAATTAAGTGAGGAAAGAAAAAAATTTCAAAATCTGTCAATACATTTTACTACTATTTTCGTGAGCACAGCTGTACATACATACGTAATACCTTTGATTTGTTTTAAAGTAATGAACTTTTATATTGATAATACTATATGTATTTAAAACTCTATTCGTTATTTTTTGTTAAATTAATGGGCTGTTATTTGGTTGTT
>NW_023482205.1:0-1851 GCF_013731165.1 Rhagoletis pomonella | reverse complement strand
AGCGGGTTTGAAAACTTTAATTCAGTTAAATTTATAATATAAACTAAGTGTTGCCATATGGGAATCAAACGAGAGTATTTGAGAATATGTCAAAGAAAAATTAATAGGGGGTTTATTAGATCAACAGAAGCCAAATATAAAATTTTGGTATGTTTGTCTGTATGTTTGTAAGCGCATCACGCAAAAGCTAATGTATGGAGTTAAATGCAGTTTTCACCGATGTACATCTTGCTAGAGCTCTAATTGAAAATATAGAATCCATTTTTTTTTTTGTTTTAGTTTATCGTCGATCATTATTCCTAGGTATTTGAACGTATTAACTTTTTCCAGTGTGTCGTAGTTTATATTTAGAGTTAGCAACGGACCGTTCTCAAAATTTCGCCTTGATATAACCACAAACTTTTTTTTTCTGTGTGGAAGGTTTTTCGCTAAAAAAAATTAAAACTGTTCGTTGTTGCTGCCAAAAAATTAAGAAATCTGAGACGTCGCGTTTTACAATTTCATACAGTTCTCTTTACAATGTATTTCACTAAACTATTAAACGGCTGCACCGACTTGGTTCATATTTGGCAACATCTTGAAAATAAATATTCTGACCAAAAATTTACTCGGTATGTAGCTCGGGATATTCCTAAAATTCTTATACAGACTAACCGCCCAATTCTATGTTTTCTTGATAAATTTTTTGTAAAGAAATTTCATCAAGATTTGTATCAAGCAAAAGCTTCGTTCGCATTCTGTGTCAATATTTATAAAACAAAAGCTCTACGATTTCCACATTAGTGGAACTGATTTCCACATGAGTGCAACTGATTTCATTGTCACATATGAAAAATATGAATTTAAAAGCGAAAAAGCTTTTGACTGCCGTATCCGAGTAGGTAGAGATGTCGACTATAATTCCGTGTGTCGCAGGTTCAAATGCCGGCACATGGAGTATTTAATTGTTAGAAACAAATTTATTAAGATACAAAATTTATACATTTCACATGAAATTTCAATTTGTCAATAGCATTTTCAATCTTGATAATTTATCAAGAAAAGGGCTTTTGATTTCTGTGCTAGAATACCAATTCTTGATAAATAATAAAAAAATAACAAATTATAAAGATTTTAAATTTATCAAGTACACAGAATCGGGCTGTAAAAAACCAATATATCTCTAAAACCAATATATCTCTAAAACCAATTACGCTGGGAACTGAAACTTAGCACTGATGTATATATTGCAAATGCATTGGGAAAGGGGGCGTGGCTCCTTCCTTCCTTGCAAACTGAACTTCCCATATAGCTTATCTCTGGAACTACTTACGATAACATCCTGAAATTCTACACAACTACAGTTTTTATCAATACCGTACTTATGGCGAAAAGTGGTAATTATTGGAAAGACTGCATCGATATACATTTACGTAAACGCGCAAGTATCACTCGATTGGGAACAATTTTCTTCTAGATTTCTAAATCCCATTGAAATATTGTAACTTTGTTTTTAGTTTTTAGTAAAAGGTAAAATTTATGTGAAAATTTTGAAGAATTTTTTTAAATTTTGCACAAAGAATGGAGCTTTGATTTTTCGGGTTTCGTTATAGACTGCCCTATATCTACATACCTATTTGTATAAAATGATAGCCGTTTTCGTTGTTCGGAATAAACTCAAAAACCACTGAATAGAGTTCCGTCAGATTGTCGGAGGTTATCTGACATACATATATTACATGCTACTAGAAAACTCGCTAAGTGGTGCTTGGGTAGAGCTATTTATAAAAATCGTATTTATTAACCGATTTCGTTCAAATTTTAAATGTGAGCTATGTACCTGTATGATGGAAAATTCTTTTGATAAAAATT
>NW_023482204.1:0-1852 GCF_013731165.1 Rhagoletis pomonella | reverse complement strand
AGTAAATTTTTGGTCAGAATATTTATTTTCATTATTTAGTAGTTTAGAGTGAAATACATTGTAAAGAGAACTGTATGAAAATGTAAAACGTGACGTCTCAGATTTCTTAATTTTTTGGCAGCAACAACGAAAAGTTTTAATTCTTTTAGCGAAAAACCTTCCACACAGAAATACAAAAAAAATTAAGTTTTTGGTTATATCAAGGCGAAATTTTGAGAACGGTCCGTTGCTAACTCTAAATATAACAACGATGCACTGGAAAAAGTTAATACGTTCAAATACCTAGGAATAATGATCGACGATAAGCTAAAACAAAAAAAATTGAATCTATATTTTCAATTAGAGCTCTAGCAATATGTACATCGGTGAAAACTGCATTTAATTCCAAACATTAGCTTTTGCGTGATACGCTTACAAACATACAGACAAACATACCAAAATTTTATATTTGGCTTCGGTTGATCTAATAAACCCCCTATTAATTTTTCTTTGACATCTATTATGTACAGATATCGGCCTGTTGCAATTTTATTATTCTCAAATGCTCTCGTTTGAGATCCATATGGCAACACTTAGTTTATATTATAAATTTAACTGAATTAAACTTTTCAAATAAGTGGCAACCCGCTTCAAGAATATTTTCAAAAGTAAGCTTCCTAATCTTTTTTATACCCGAGCGCACTTGTGCACAAGGGTATATTAATTTTGTTCACATAACGGTTGTTTGTACCTGCCAAAACGAATCGAGATAGATATAGACAAATGTATACATAAATGATCAGGATGAAAAAAGAAATCGATTAAGCCATGTCTGTCTGTCCGTCCGTCTGTCCGTCTGTCCGTCTGTCCGTCCGTCCGTGTACACGATAACTCGAGCCAAAATTGAGATATCTCAACGAAATTTGGTATGTAGGTTTCCCTTAATACAAGGTAGGTTGGTATTGAAAATGGGCGAAATCGGACTGTAATCACGCCCACTTCCCATATAGCGGTAATTTTCGGAAATACGAAAACTGCGATATTTTAGTAACTACTGAGGATTATTCACTCAAAATTAATATTTACAACAATTTTTAGACGAAAACTAAGAGTGTTATACATTTTTGGAAAATGGACGTAGCCACGCCCACTTATGGTTACATGTGTATATCTCGGTAACCGCTGCACTAATTTCTTCGAACAGTTGTTGGCCTTGGTACAGTATAAAAAATCGCCGAAAATTTTTAAAGTCGGACAATAACCACGCCCACATCCCACATAACGGTAATTTAGAGAAATACAAAATCTTCGATAAATCAGTAAATATTAAAGCTAATTTATTCAAAACTGATGCTTGCAACAATTCTTTATCAAGAAATACGTTTATGGTAAAATTTTGGAAATTGGGCGTGGCACCGCCCACTTATGATCACATATATGTATATCGGTAACCGTTCTACCAATCTGTACCAAACTCGGTGTGGTTATTGTGCTTGCCACAGATAAGCAAAACGTAGAAAATTATTGAAATCGGACTAAAATTGCGGCCGCTTTTCATATAACGGTAAATTTAAGAAATGCTTGAAACTTCAATATTTCGAAATTGAAGTACGCTAATTTACTCAAAATTGATACACCCCGGCTTACCATCTAGCGGTAGGTTTCGGAAAGGTGAAAAAACATATAAACATTAAAATTTCCTAGCCTCTTTAGTTTGATGCCAATATTGCAATATTTAATTTGTGATATAAATTAAACTAAATTAAAGTTTTCATATAGGTGGCAACCATCCACAAAAATATTTTCAGCTGTAAGCCTTTGTAAATTTCTTTCTTTTGACAGCCATATTGCAGTATTCACTTTACCGTACCAA
>NW_023482203.1:0-1852 GCF_013731165.1 Rhagoletis pomonella | reverse complement strand
AAAAAATGTCAGTTAGTACGATGTGCTTCTTCTGAATGCTGTTAAGACGATGTGGATAATGCTACATAGTCGTGTGCCATGGGATGTTAAAGGAAAACGTAAAACAAAAAAATTGTCTTCCTATAATTAACATACCAAAGTGGTCAAAAGGCTTAGCTTAGGTGAAAATGCTTCAGTTTAAGATAGAATTTACCACCCGTATTCTGCAACACTTCGTATTCGGATTTGTACGAATCGTAGAAATGGTATGCTGCAATCCGTATCATTTCTTCGAACTTTCGAAATTGGTAACAATGCCATGCCTAAAAACGAACGAGCAAGAAATTGACAGTTATTTTGCGTAATTTTGTACGAAAACAATTCTGTGTTGGAAGCGGGATAAAACTTAAGCAAAACGATGAAAATCGATGTGTTTGCGGGAAATATTAGTGGTACTCTTTTAAACATATAAATTTGCCTTTCGCATATACTACATAAAATTTATCCACTGCTTTATATGAACGAACAAACAAAGAAACTTGGATACAGTTTAGTTATTGGTACAATGATTTTGGATTATTGTATCCAAACGCATCACCCGAACCTAAAAACTTTAACATACACGTGTAGTAAAAGAATTAAACTTTAACTTTCCGAGCTCTAGTTTATTAATAAATTCGGTTTGAACCATGCGCTTTTTTTGGTAATTTCGATGTGTTCTGCGCAAAGATACCCACCATGTGGACCTAACAAAATGCATATTTTCAATGGCTTGGATGAAGCTGTTATTGCATTAACTGGATTGAGAACCAGTTCTTCAGGCATAGGCATATGTGAATCCATTGCCATAGGGGGCTCCTCTTACTCCGCTGCTATAATTGCAAATGCATCAGAATCCAAAATTTTCCTCAAAATATGTCAAATCAACCAATTTTACTATAAACAAGCACATGATGAGTGTTTTTTTAAATCCTTTCCACTTTGTTTCCCTTTATACAGCTGACTTCGAAAAACAACTGATAGCTAGTAAGCAAAAAACCTCCTAAGCAAAAAATCTATTTTTCATTTGAGTAGCCCACTTGCAAAGTGCGCTATGTAAAATTGTATTGATTTTTAGTTTTTGGTGGCTTACGTACCTGTATTTAAAGTAGTTTCATGTCCACTAACAACACCGTGAAAAATATTTTTATATTCTGAAAAAAATAGCATCAAATGTTAACTCTTCTTCCAAAAGTCGCTATCATACTTATTTATGAACTTTCAAAAGTATCAATCTTCTGATGAACTTAGAAAGCTGCTTTAGGTCGTATAGACTGTTAATGTTATCCTATGACATGTTATGTTATGTTAAAATTTTATAAGGCTCCTATTTATCCAAATTTTCAGGTAATAATAAAAAAGATTCAATTTAAATGTTATTTGCTGTCGTAGTCATTTTTCCAAACTAATGGCTTTCTATTATAAAATCACATAACGCTGTTTGCAAGTGGACTACTTATTTAAGGTCTATAAATCCTTTGTTCGATTTTTAAAATCGGAAAATGGTCAAACTATTAATACATCAAGTACGAAAATAACGGTTTTTGGTATACAAAAAATGGAGGGTTCAGGAACTATACGGGACCTATTTACATGCTGTGCTCGACCATACCTACAACTGAAACAAGGTTTTGTTTGCATGGTGAAATGAACTCAAGGTGACGCATTCCCGAAACCGCTACTTTGGTTTTGCCGAATTTGACATTTATGGCAATACGTAAACAAACTTTTTGTTTAGAAACAAACGTATTGTGTACTTTCAAGTGAAAAATCGAAATGATTCGTGCGTTGAATTGCAGCAGCCGTAGGGGTTAAGCCCCCAAATGCAGTTTTT
>NW_023482202.1:0-1852 GCF_013731165.1 Rhagoletis pomonella | reverse complement strand
CTACACTTTTGGAATGGTTTCTTTGTTTGCTTTCCCTGAATGCAAGTTCTACACGCCGTTAAGCTCGTTTTGGTGTTAACGTTTATACCGATCACTTTCTTTTTGTCAATAATTGCCTTCAAGTCTTTTCTCAGTCTCAAGTCTCCCAGTCAAGTCTCGTTTAGGTGTCCGAATGCTTCGTGCAAATCTTGAAGCGTTTTCGGGTTGGCTTTGGCAACTGCTGCATACTCTATCGATTTTCAACGTACAAATAGTACAAATTTCCTTTACGCTCCGCAATGAATATTTTGGCACCTGTCAATGAGTTCTTTACGATGTCTTTATTTCCCATGAATATTACTTCCAGACCGTGTTGCGCCATTTTTGGAACTGACAAGAGGTTAGTTCGCAAATCCGGTACGTACCAGGGATGATAAATGAGTTTTTTAATTTTGTACCAAATGGCCAAAAAAAAAGTGTACTAAATAAGCCGAGAAAGTACCAACATTTAAAAGACCATACATACATAGTTACAGTGAAACCCGCTTAATTACCCCCCGCTTAAGTAACCAACATTTTTGGGCAATGTGAATTTTTGAATGTAATCTGAAGAAAATCTCTTTTTTAAGTACCTCCCCGCTTATTTAACCAACCCGCTTAAGTACCTCCATTTTTTGTACCCCATTTAACATTTTACCTATAATTTTCCTCTTTTAAGTGCTCTTTTAAAATTCCTTAAAATATTTACATACATATTTTGAATCTCAGGGGCAGCGATACACACCTTCGGCAAAAAAATTATAAAAAATTCACTTGAAACTTGCACATTATTACACTAATATAATAATAGGAATGGGCTATAAAACTGTATACTCAAAGAACACATCTGAAAAAAAAAATTTTAATTTTCATGAATTTTTTTCTTCAAGTGTTCTATAAAATCTTAAGCTTAGGTTTACATGGTATTTGTTAGGGAATGAATTTTATTTTAATCGAAAAATCCTAAATAAATACGTATACTTCATTAAATGTTTATGTTTTATTCAAGGATTTACATATTTATGTAAGTTAACAAAAAAAATGTAACTACATCAATAATTATGTTCGCTTAAGTACCCGCATCGAGGTATTTAAGCGGGATCTTTTAAGTACCCAACCCGCCTAAGTACCTCAAAAAGTTGACATTTTTCGTGAGGTACGTAAGCAGGCTTTACTGTACATATAATATACATATGTTTTTAGATTTTCTGTATAAAAATCATGATATAAAACATGGCGTGTCGAAGGTGGAAAACATAAGCGCAAATCAATTGTTTGAAAAGGCCACCAAAACGCCAGGGTAATCAACAAAAGCATACAAGTTATACTTATTATCTAAGTGCTAGTAGTATCAAAAATTTTCAACCCGTTGCATTTAACGGAATGGAAGTTTCACAAAAATATTTCCTTTTATAGAAATAACCAAGTTAATAGCAGTGCTCTCGTACCTAAAATCTTGCAAAGTGGGGAAATCGAGAGCGCAAAATGACACTGGAATCTGCCGCTTTCTGCTGGAAAAAATTTACCTGCGAAAACTTACAAATTAATAAATTCTGCTGACCACACACTTGTGTTCGTGAATAAACAAAAGAAAGGAAGAAAAGTTTAGTTTAGTTAATTTACTATTAATCTCTAATTTTCTAATTTCCGTGCAACAACTATGGCTGCCATATAAAATGTTTCAACTGTACCATATTTTTCCCAGAAATATACCAAAATAGATAATAATGCTGAAAGGTTCTGACCGAATTTGTCAGTTGATCGTTAAAACGAAAATGGGATAATTTTAAAGGCACATTAGTAGCCATATCTACTTAATTTTTGTGAAACAAGG
>NW_023482201.1:0-1853 GCF_013731165.1 Rhagoletis pomonella | reverse complement strand
ACAAATAAAATTTGGTATTAGTAATTTTGGCAAAACAAATAAACATTGCGAAAAATATATATATTTTTTTTTTAATTTTCACGAGTTATTTAGAACATATTTTACCACGTTGTTTGTGTATGTGTTGCAACGTAATTTAGTTTATTTCTAAAGACACAATTAAAATAGCGAGCCTATTTTGGCCAACGTACGAATGTTAAGAACAGCACAAATGCACATTCGCAACTAATACCTTGAATTATTTGTGACATGGCCAAATAAGCAGCAGCCGCTCTCATAGGTATTGCCGATAAGCAGCGAGCGATATCTAAGCAAATGTTTCAATTATTCGTTTCGATTGTTTGCAATCTTATCGTCATTGATTGACTACACATTTTTTTTTAATAGAAATCATATATGTGTGTATGAGCACATTTTATTATTAATACAGTGATGAAATCATTTTTGCCGCTCGCTATTTAGGTTGAAAAATATGCCAGGCCGGTGTTGCCTCACATACCGTGCAGGAAAAGTCTAAAGTGTTGATAAAAATTTGGCGGCTTAGCAAATACAAATGTGAGTCAAGCAGTGACTAGATTTTGCGCCAAAATTATTATTTCCAATGGCCGTTTTCACAACAGCCTGTTAAATGTATCTTGCCCTTCGGGATAGTACGCACCTTTACTAACGAAAACCTGTTCTGAGTATGTATGCTATTGCAACGACAACTACTAGGGTCCCCCCCCCGAGTTGTGTTTCTTCAAATAACGAAGGCCTTCCAGTAAATGGACAATATCATTTTCAGAAATACATATGACTTGAATAGTTGCGGCAAAATCAAAAGAAGATCTAAAGTTTTATGTCGGGAAGCTGGATTTAGTATAATTCAGCATTCCCTTTATTTTTTAAACGTCAAGGAATTTTTTGATGAGACAGTGAGTCATTCGCAATAGTATGCTGCGAATGCTGCCTTATACTAAAGCCAGCCTTTCGACATAAGCTACTATTCCATACGAACACAGAGATATACAAATCGTCGCCTTAAGAGTGTAAACCTGCTAGCTACCTCCAAAGAAATTCGACAGCGCAGACAAAAATTACTAATATATAGTCTTTATTTACAGCTTAGAAATCAGACCGAATATATAAATAAAATAGATACAATAATTTATATTTTCTAACAGTATAACGAGGGGATTACTCTCTAAACAACAGACAAAGAATATTAACAGCTTTTTGTTTGCGCTGTAAAATTTCTTTGGAGTTAGTTAGCAGGTTAACATTCTAAAGCAACGATATGTACATGTTAAATAATGAGACGTATTCTGGTTTTCGTACGAATCAAAAATTTGAAATTTTTGTATACAAAATTATAGGAAATTTAGAGGGATTTTCGATTCGTACGAAAAGTAGAATACGGCCAAATATGAAAATCAAATATGCCGCTCAGTGCAAATAGTGCTTATAAAAAAAAATTATTGCAATATTTCTGCGGAAATCATCGTTGAAAAGCTTAATTATAACACGCATGAAAGGCGACATTGAACACATACACAAAAACACAAATGGTAGCAAAAAATGTTTCCAAAAATTTGGCAAATGAAATAAACTTGCAAATTATCATAAATTCAAATTTCACGTGGAAAAGTTTAAAATTTAGTGGCACATAGGTTTGTGCTCGTTTTACTCACTTCTCATCGTGTTCGAAGCTCTGTGTGCGCCTCAAAATAACATCTGATGGCTCTGTGGTGCTGTTAGTTTTACTAACTTCTTTTTCAGGAACTTCTAAAAGATGTAACAGGAGTAAATAATTATTTAGTCCAGACGCTCGTTATTTTTCTTTAAGATATGAAATATCAACACTCACGATTTTT
>NW_023482200.1:0-1853 GCF_013731165.1 Rhagoletis pomonella | reverse complement strand
GTTCGGGGGATCTCTTAGAGATACTCATAAATTTACACTTATTGAGATTTAGCGTCATACCTAACGCTCGTATCTTTCTTCGGTCAAAAAACTGTATAAATATTACTGCGCAAGAATCCCGTCTCGCAGTATCTCCACTTAAAAATAAAAGCATTTTTTACAGTATATTGCGGAAACAGTTTTGCACTAAATTAAAGGAATTCTTGGTATGATACATATAATACCAGGTACTCATTTATTGTATTCTCACTTAGTACAAAATTTAGAAAAATTCAATAAAGATACACAACGACAAAATTCTAGTGTCTAAAAAATACCCTTGATATTTGATCTTTTTTTGCTCGGCAAAAAAATTAATAAAAATCAACGCGAACTCTTAGCCTATTGAAAATTGCACGTTAACGCTGCGTCCAGCGTAGACTCGGGAAATGGCGGCCGATGCGGTGTGTTAAATGCGGGCAGATTACAAAACCAAATATATGTTGGCAAATGTAGATGTTCAACGTAGGCGTGCATTCCGACGTCCCCGCATCGCACGCATTGTTTGAAAACCAAACTGGTTTGATTTTAACCGCAGTATCGTGCGAAAAAATAATTCTGCGAAAATGGAAATACTTACTTCAGAAGCTGAAAAGCGAAGTAATTTGTTTTGGAATAAGCCATTTGCTCTACGACGATGTGCGGAAAACGAATGGAACCTACTAAATAACGGAACATAAACTGACGCAATCATGAAAACCAAGAAAATAAAAATAACGGATTTCTACCTGCCGGCGAATACAAGCAACCAAAAAAAGCACCTACCTGCGAGATAATGAAATAAAAGCGGTTGCACTTAGATGGGTATGCATGACCTAATGACAGTTAAAACAGATAGTAACACGAATACATAAAAGCGGAAGGAAACACGAACTATTCAGAACGAAGAATGACACTGAAGATGGCACAACGCCGAAAAAAGTTTGTCTCTAAACTAAATTTGACAAGGGATGACGGAAAATCGTTCCACAATACATCATACTCCTACCCTGTCGGAAACACAAACAACCAAAAAGAAGTTATTGAGGCCGGTCAGGCACATCAATTAAGGACAAATACGCTTTTGACAATATACCAAAGTCGGCTACTGAAAGTACATATCACTAAGGCTAACATCTGGTTCAACAAGCAATGTTTAGAATTGAATATTACACCGAAATTGGCGCAAATATAACTAAAATCAAGCACCGAGAATAAGCGGAAAATCTTAAAAAGAGCAGAAAACAGCTTTCTTCGCCACGGAATAAGAAGCCTACACGGCAAGAGAAAGCGGGCAAACTCAGAGACATTGGCAATTCACCTAGAACTAGCCGGCTCCTACCAACCAGTACACTGATGCAGATATTAGATGAAATAGTGGAGAACATCACGGGAAGAGGTACAGAAAATTGAACAAGAAACTTGAAGACCTCAATAGAAAACAAAAAGGCGCGAAGAACCAAAAACAAGCAGAACCGAAATTCCATTCAAATTTGTAAATTTAACAGCGGTCCTTATCAGTGAGCAGAAGGCAGAAATACTAAGGAAAGGTCTTAAACATAACATCACAAACTATTATGAAAAGAAGGAAATGGAGCACACCATTATGAACACAGAAATGGCTATAGCATTGATCCCAAAAGCGGGATCACACCATGCACCAATGTAGGCGTATAATTGAAAAACATGCAAAATCCAATGACAACAGAAAGCAGGATAATGAAAAAAAAATAATCAGGGTTCTAAAACAAAAACTAAAGGCGAACACCATGATCACAACAAAAGCACACAAAGGGAACACAATGATATTGATCAATAAAAATGAATACATAGTA
>NW_023482199.1:0-1853 GCF_013731165.1 Rhagoletis pomonella | reverse complement strand
CGCCATTATTTGCTAGGTATCAAATTCAAACTAGTCACAGATTGCGTTGCATTCAAACAAACAATGGCTAAGAAAGAGGTTCCACGGGAAGTGGCACAGTGGATATTACATTTTCAAGACTACACGTATGAAGTTGAACACCGAGAAAGTAGTAGGATGAAGCACGTAGATACATTAAGTCGATATCCAGGAGCAAGCGTAATGACAGTGGCAACCGAACTTACAGCAAGGTTACACAAATCGCAACAACAAGACGAACATGTAAAAGCAGTTTGCAAAATTTTGAGCAGCACTCCGTACGAAGCGTACAAGATGAAAGGCGATCTATTGTACAAAACTGGTGACGGAAACGACCTGTTAGTAGTTCCTAAAGCTATGGAAGCAGAAATAATACGAAAAGCTCACGAATCAGGTCACTTCGCGGTGCAAAAAACTATGCACATAATCAAACAAACGTATTTTATACCCCACCTTGAGAAAAAAGTTATGAAGATTATAAGCAACTGCGTTAGCTGTATTATACACAACAGAAAGCTGGGAAAGAAAGAGGGTTATTTACATTCTATCGACAAAGGAAGTCGCCCGTTAACTACAATTCACATCGATCACCTGGGCCCGATGGACGCCACGTCAAAGCAATACAAATACATATTCGCAATTGTTGATGGATTCTCGAAATTTGTATGGCTGTATACTACCAAATCGACAGGGGTAAATGAAGTCCTACAAAAGCTAAGCGAATGGTCAAATATATTCGGTGACCCATGCCGAATTATAAGCGACAAGGGAACCGCGTTTACGTCACAAGATTTTGCATGCTACTGCCAGGACAAGAATATAGAGCATGTGCAAACAACAACGGGAGTCGCGCGGAGCAACGGGCAGGTCGAACGCGTTAATCGTTGCGTCCTTCAAATTATCGCGAAGCTGTCGGCCGATAACTCAGCAAAATGGTATAAGCATGTGGCGAATGTGCAAAAAGCTATCAATTCCTGTGTTCATAGCTCAACAAAGTTCTCACCATTGGAACTATTGATCGGAGTAAAGATGAAGAGCGACAACAACAACAATTTACTAGAGCTATAGCGCGAAGAGATGGTGGTAGCGTTCGATGAAGAAAGGCAACAAATGCGCGAGGAGGCGAAGCTGCAAATAAGCAAAGCACAGCAAACGTACAAAGCAAACTACGACAAGAAACGTAAAGCAGAACTTCAGTACCAGCTAGGAGATCTAGTAGCGATCAAAAGAACGCAATTCATCGCAGGGAAAAAATTAGCTAGCGAATACTTGGGCCCCTATAAAATAACAAGGGTCAAGCGAAATGGCCGCTACGACGTCCAAAAAAGTAACGACTGGTGAGGGGCCAATAAACACAAGTACGTCTTGCGACAACATGAAGTTGTGGAAATATGTAGAAGACAACGAAGATTTATCATCTGAGGCAGATGACGATCAGGATGGCCGGGTGTAAGCAGGTAGTAGTAACGATATAGCGGTCGCCTGTCATCAGCTACCAACTTTTGTACTCTGGTCGGTCTTAAGCAGTTCGGGGGAGTCAGTCTCAAAGCCGTTGTCGAAGAAGAAGTATTCGAGCTCAGCAGTCGTTCGCCGTCGTGATAGGTCGCCGGGGTGTTTTTCTAATTTGATATATTTTACAGTATTAAAATACTTAGCACTTATGAACTTTCCACATTAAATTAATATCTTATAATATCTATTACTTTGCTTCAAATAAACATTGTTACATTTGGGGGCTCAACCGGGCGCTAACCGAATGAATAGTTAAACGTAGAGGTGACCTTTATACAAAAAGCAAGCAGAATTTCGCGAAAGAGAATTACGCAAAATTAAAC
>NW_023482198.1:0-1853 GCF_013731165.1 Rhagoletis pomonella | reverse complement strand
GCACCATGCAAGGGCTTTGCAAGACTCAGAGAATACCCCTATTGTGTATTGGTTTGTGGAAATATCCACGAAAATCGGGAAAAAATTCCTCAATTACCCACACGTTAAATGAAATAATCCCACAAAATTCCCAAAACCCTTTATTTACTGGGGCTTTCTATATCAGGGTCGGCGAACCTTTATACACACACGTGGGCACCCTGATATTGTGCATATAGAAACTGTGCATACGAAATAATGCATATGAAAAAAAAACCGAAATAATACATATATGCACAGTTTCGGTTGAAAACCGCAATAATGCATAACAGAAAAACCGAAATAAAGCATATGACAAAAACCAAATTATGCATACATGCACAGTTTCGACTCAAAACCGAAATAGTGCATACATGAAAATGAACTTCTTTCTGCGTAGGCGGCCTTCGGTTGCGCTTAGGGATTATAACCCTTACTAAGTAGAATTCTCCTTTCGGTGTTGTCGGAAAAGGGGGCCGGAAGTATTTTTGCGCAGAACTTCTTTCTGCGTAGGCGGCCTTCGGCCACGCTTAGGGATTATATCCCTTACTAAGTAGAATTCTCCTTTCTGTGTTGCCGGAAAAGGGGACCGGAAGTATTTTTGCGCAGAACTTCTTTCTGCGTAGGCGGCCTTCGACCGCGCTTAGGGATTAAAACACTTACTAAGTAGAAGTAAATAATTTATATTAGAAAAAACGAAATTATCCTTACGCACACTTTTGTTAGAAAGCCGAAATAATGCATATAACAAAAACCGAAATAATGCATATGTGAAAGACGGAGTAATGCATACATGCACAGTTTCGGATGAAAACCGAAATAATGCATATGAGAAAATACCGAAATTATGCATAGGCATACTTTCGTTTTAAAAGCGAAATAATGCATATAGCAAAAAACCGAAATAAAGCATGCATGCACAGTTTCGGTTGAAACCAAAATAATGTCTAAATGCACAGTTTCCATATGCGCAATTTCGGTGCCCCACACACGTGCCATTATTCCCAAAGAATTATTCAATGTAGCCAGGACGTGCCAAAAAGAAGTCACGACTTGTCACCGTTCTTGAGATTTGTGGCGTGCGCCTTGATGTTGTCACACAAAGGGGAAGGACCTACAGTCTTACGCCGACCCCGAACGGTGGTTGTTTTTTTATGAGAAGCGGTTTTTCATGGCAGACATACACTCGGAGGCTTGCCATTGCCTGTCGAGGGGCGACCGCTCTGGGAAAAAGGACTAGTGGGAGCTGGGACCATAGCTTTTACATATTCCTAGACGATAGCATCTTAGCTCTGCCATAACCATTCAGAGTACGCTCGGCTGCCTGATCTATAGTCATGTGCAGTGTCTCAAATTCAAGAATCACCCCCTGTGCTGAGATCGGACATGTGCGCATTGCTCCCGTAATGCAAACACAGGCCAGATCTTGGGGTTCGGTAAGAGACTGTCTCACCGTGCCTAAGGCATTTCTCGAAACCAAAGCCAGTGCTCCATAGGTCAATATTGGTCGTAGTATCATGGTGTACATCCATCTTAGGATCTTGAAGCTGCAACCCCACCCCGTCCCCTTTTCCTTCACTTCAGTTAAGCGTTCAAACTAACGACAAATTAAGTTTTGCATATTTTTCGCATATATTGTATATTTGAACAAATCTAGATATACATCTAGCTATATCCATCTGGCGGAGTACTCATGAATTATCCAGATTACACTACTCCAGCGCAAACTGTGTAGTGGTTTTTGCCACCGCCCCGCCTATCATTGGTGGTGAAACAAATGTTCGAGCATAGCCGCACCGCTACCAGTCGTTCTGTAGGTACTAACTACCGCCACC
>NW_023482197.1:0-1853 GCF_013731165.1 Rhagoletis pomonella | reverse complement strand
TTTTTAGAGGATAATGGAAACAATAATTAATTCAAGTGATAAGATCGCAGAAGGGACGCTAGCCGAATTATCATTTGTGCCCTTTTTGTTCGCGTTTTACTTTAATATTGCTTTTATACTATATTCTTATAAGCTTTGTTTGTCCCTTTTTGCCTCTTCATTAATTTCTATGGATATTTTTAAATTGCTTTTATACCCAAGAGTGCTTGTGCCCAAGGATATTAGCTTCGCTATTTAGTTACTACACTTGCATGGCGGTTGTTTGTTAATTAAGCCATGTCTATCCTGCCTGTCCGTGTGCACGATAATTCGACCAAAAATGTGATATATATCAAGGAAACTTTCTGCCAACTAGATTGCTATTGGTTTAAGATAATGCACATCTTCTTCTTCTTCTTTATTGGTGCTGTAACCACCTAAGCGATTTTCGCCGAGTCCAAAACAGCACGCCAGTCATTTCTCTTTTGTGCCAACTGGATGAGAAATTTTCTACGAAAGACAAAAATCCAAAGATTGACATTAGTTATTCGTCGCTTTATCTCCAGACCGATATTAGAAGGTTGCTCTAGTTGGAAATAAATATGAATGATATATTTATCCAAATACATCATACCGTATGATATGATAATTAACTCAGTTTTTCGAAATCGGCTTTTACCCGTTTTTTTTTTGAATTTCATAGTGCGGCTTTTTTGGAAATCCTGAATTTTCCAGTGTGGAATAAACCACAGTTTTGTTATCGAATGAAGCCTTTGTTTATCTGATATATACATTTATGGAACGATTCACGTCAATCGGAGCTTTGCATGAAATTCTGATCAATGAAAATGAAAATCTCGTTATACAGACCAGATGAGCATGTTACTCATACGCCATGGTATGTAACTACTCGACTCGGAACTCGATTTTAGCTTTTACTTGATAAATGATATATCCTATATATCCAACATTTTCAATTTTTTCCAATCTTACTTCAGATTCGTAATCAGGGACTCCGAAAACTATAGAATAAGTCATGGCCTAGATCAAACGCTGCTATTGCTTTCAACTTATTCCATTTATTTCTCTTATAGAAAAAGGCCGTACCCAGTTTTAGTAGTTTTACTTCATTCGACACTTTAATTTCTCTAAATTTAAAATTGGGAACCGGTTTTTTGAAATTGCCCTTTCTCGAATAACTCGAAAACCGGGTTTGTACAAAAGTGTAATAATTGACCCTGGTAACTAGCCTTAAATAGATAAGCCAGTGGCTCGATGGTATATTCATGCCTCTTTGCCTGCTGGAAAGATATGATCACCACCAGCAATTTGAATGGTGCAAATGGCTCTACCGCCCACCGTACATTAGTACAGGCCTTGACTTCTCACTGTGAGGAAATCTATGTGTTTTTGTTTTGCCTATGTTTACTCCTTTTTAGAATAAAGAATATTCACTAATTTTTTGAATAAATTAGTGGTTTATTCGAAGGGACAGACGCCAATATTGCCGTCCTCAGATTACGATTGTTTGTTCGCTTTTCTCTTAGCAGTACCAGTGAAGTTTTTATACCCGAGCGCACTTGTGCACAAGGGTATTATAACTTTGTTCACATAACGGTTGTTTGTAACAGGCAAAAGGAATCGAGATAGATATAGACAAATGTATACATAAATGATCAGAATGAAAAGAGAAATCGATTAAGCGGTGACTGTCTGTCCGTCCGTCCGTCCGTCCGTCCGTCCGTCCGTCCGTCTGTGCACACGATAACTCGAGTAAAAATTGAGATATCTTAACGAAACTTGGTACGTGGACTTCTTTTGGGCATAGGACGGATGGTATTGAAAATGGGCGAAATCGGACAATAACCACGCCT
>NW_023482196.1:0-1853 GCF_013731165.1 Rhagoletis pomonella | reverse complement strand
GTTGTCGATTTGGCTTTTAAAAATATGTGTATGTATATGCTTATATTTATGTAACTTAGTAGTATATTTGTGTGCGCGTGGATAAATTTGTTTTTTTTTTTTGTGGGGATAATTAAAAGCAAAAGTTTTTAAATAAAAGATTTTTAACACTCACCTAGGGATTGCTTACAAAAATAATAAAAAAAAAAAAATTGTTGTTACTTTAGATGCTAAAGCATAAATTGAAAACGTGAATTATTTACATACTAATTGTTAGTGTAAATTTTTGATACGTTAACAAGCGAACGCGCAGGTGTATTGAAACAGCGACTAGTTTGAAAAACGATGCACTCTAATACTCCACTGAACTAAGCGAAAAGTAAGTTTAATTATTTTTTAGGTGTTGAAACAAAATAAAGCTTGTTTTGATTTACTTCGGTTTTGCATTTTTGAATATATTTTTATATGTATCTACATACTTTAAATTTTTTCTCTAATTGGCTTACTAATAATTACTAATCTTAATTATTTACATAGGTGACTAAACACATAAAAAAATTCTCAGCCAAAGTGTACTCAACAAGCTATGGTTTGATACTACTTTTGGCAACCATTTAAAAATTTGTTGTTGAATTTTTTATTCTGTATAAATTGTTGCAAGATGGCAACAATTTTAGCAACAACTTAGCTTTTTTCTACCTAATCTGATTTTAATATTAATTTCTTGGTAACCATTTTAAAATTTTTTGTTATATTTTTGATTCTGCATAAGTTTTTTGCGCGGTGGCAACTCCATTTAAGAAAATTATCAAGTTTTTTTCTAACTATATACTCTGTTTTTGATACTCATTTTTTGGTACACATTTGATTTTTTTTTTTTGTATTTTGGATTTGGTATAAATATTTTGTCAGGTGGCAACTTTATTTTAGAAAAATATCAGCTTTTTTTTCTAACGACATAACTTGTTAAATTTTAAATTTTTTTTTGCAACTAGGCAACTCTATTTAAAAAAAAAGTCAGCTTTTTTCTAACTACTTTGTTTTTGTTAGGTATTAATATTTTGGTAGCCATTTTAAAATTCATTACTGCATTTTTGATTCTGCATAATTTTGAGAAAAATATCATATTTTTTCTAACTAATTTGTTTTTGCTACTAAATGTTTTGTACCCAATTTAAAATTTTTTGTTTTAATTTGTTTTCTTGTTAAGATGATAAGCGACTTTGCTTTGCTGCCTGTTCACCTGCGAGATGCAGTGGCTCGAGTTCAAGAATTACCTCCAGCGCAGCGTAAGGCCTGTGATGCGAACGCCTGCCAAACATTGAATCTTGGTGAGAGACTGCTTTACCATTGCTAGAGTAGTCCTGGACACCTAAGCCACTGCCCCACATGTTACTATTGGTCATACTATATTTGGGGTTTGAACTCCAGGATTCCTCGCTGCGGGCAGCTTCTTGTTGTCTGAAGTTTTACTACGCTGTATTTATTTACGCGACCTCGGTTTCTAGAAAGCTTGGAGTCTATGAGTTTAGCTGTCTATTTGCGGATGGTTGGCTGCACATTGTCTTTCTTCATTAAAGAGTTGGTGGTTTTGTACATATACGTAATTCTTCCAAATTCTATTTGTTTATGTAAACATTTAAGAAATAATTTGTATTAACTAATAAATAATGATAAAATTAGAGTACAAAACCGAGTTATTAATAAAATTGTATTTCTATTTCGTTTTTTGTGTACATTTCTATAAAAAATTTTCCAAACTTTTTTTAACCATTTTTACACACAACTATAATAAATTTTTAATCAGTGTCACATTTGCTTTGAAATTCTTTCTCCTAAAACCTGTTTTGTTATTTAAGTAATAAATTTCTTTA
>NW_023482195.1:0-1853 GCF_013731165.1 Rhagoletis pomonella | reverse complement strand
CCCGAATTAAAACACACCTAGTACCAGTAGGTTACCAGTTGTATTCCGCAAAAAATTTGCCAATTGAAACCTATGGGTACCACACCCTCACTCTTGACTTCGGGTTACGACGCGGCTTTACATGGCGCTTTGTCATAGCCGATGTTACGAAGCCGATAATTGGGGCCGATTTTTTAAGCCACTATGGTTTGCTAGTCGCCCTGAAACACCACCTCATTAGTGACGAAAATACAGGAATAAGCATGCGAGGTCGCGTCCGTAGTACACCCCAAATTTTAGCAATCAGATCTTTTCTCGGTCAGTCGCCATATATCTCTTTGCTGCAAGAATTTCCGTCTATCACTCGACCGGACGGTGCATTTAAACAAACAAAACACGCGACGGTACACCATATTAAAACGACAGATGGTCCCCCAATTTCAAGTAAAGCGCGGCGTCTCGCTCCGCACAAGTTAAAAATTGCAAAAGATGAATTCGAAAAAATGTTGAAAATGGGAATCGCTCGCCCGTCAGATAGCCCGTGGTCGTCACCACTGCACTTGGTGTCAAAAAACTCAGGTGAATCTAGGCCGTGCGGAGATTATCGACGCCTTAACGATCGTACAGTACCTGACCGATATCCCGTTCGTTATTTGGAGGATTTTGGATCAAATCTACATGGAAAATCTATATTTTCTACCATAGATCTCGTTAGAGCATTTAATCAAATTCCGGTAGTGGAAGGCGATATTAAAAAAACTGCGATAATCACCCCCTTCGGGTTATTTGAATTCCCGTTTATGACGTTCGGACTCAGAAATGCCGCGCAAACTTTCCAGCGATTTATGGACGAAGTTACACGTGATCTCCCGTTTGTATTCCCTTACATTGACGACCTTTTAGTCGCCTCAGACAACGAGCAACAACACCTCGAGCATCTTAAAACTATTTTCCAGCGCTTACAAGACTATGGCCTTGTTATAAATGCTGCAAAATCTAGCTTTGGTCAAAGAGAGGCTAAATTCCTCGGTCACCACATTACATGCAGTGGAATTAAACCACTTCCAGAAAAAGTCAGTGCGATTCGAAGCTTATCACCGCCCGCGACAGTGAAGACGCTACGCGCCTACATGGGTATGATAAATTTCTATCGCAAGTTTATAAAAAATGCGGCAGAGCTACTCGCCCCTTTAAACGAAGTTCTTTCGGGTCCGAAAATCAAAGGTTCACACCCAGTGTCATAGACGACAATACTTCAAAGTGCATTTGTACGTTCCAACATGCGCCGAGCTAGCTCACCCTAACATGAACGCCGACTTAGCTGTCTTCACTGACGCATCTAACAACGCGGTTGGCGCTGTGTTACAGCAGCGTGTAAGAGCCGCCTGGCAGCCACTCGCGTTCTTTAGTCGGACGTTGCCTGAGTCCATTCGCAAGTTGTCAACGTACGACCGTGAACTCCATACAATATTCGAAGCTGTAAAATATTTCAGACACATGTTTGAGGGGCGGCATATTATAATCTATACGGATCACAAGCCGTTGCAACATGTGTTCAAACAGAAAGCAGATCGCGCTTCTCCATAGCAATTCCGCCGAATAGACATGATTGGCCAATTCACCACTGAAATAAAACATGTAAGTGGACAAGACAACATTGTGGCAGATACTCTCTGGCGTGTCGAAGCAGTCTCGATTTCCGTCTCGCCGCAACAAATAGCCGCTGCGCAAGAAACCGATGCAGAGCTTCAACAGCTCGTTACTAATCCCAACGCGACGCTTCAATTACAAAAACTTAAATTCCCAGAGCACAACGTCAGTCTGTACTGTGATATCTCTTCAGGTACAGTCCGACCATTCGTTTCTTCGTCACT
>NW_023482194.1:0-1854 GCF_013731165.1 Rhagoletis pomonella | reverse complement strand
ACAACTACTCTTATATGTACGGTGACCATATTAACCAATGTAAAATAAAGGACATTTTTTTCAAAATTATTTGGGAATACGTACATACAACTTGTACGATAAAAGTACCTTACCCATATCGTAATTTAAATCAAATATTTACCAGTTAATTAACCGATTCCGGAAAATGAAGCCAAATCCTTTTCAAGGACTTCGTCATCCTTTGCAGCACACAGAGGTTCAAAATTGGAATGTAATGTTCGTAATTCACCGCAGTCTTCATTTTTCAACCAATTTTTACTAAAAACCAAAAAAAAATTATTTTTGTGAACCTTTTCCTATAACATTTCAAATATTTTTTGTAATTTTTTCGTTTTGGGGGACCATAAAATTGTTTTTAACTAGTCTTTGTTATGTAACATTTATTAACTAATGTATTCTCCATTTTCTTCAAAATTTCCACTTTTTCAGCATTTTGCACTAAAAAATTTAATATAATCAAATAAAAATTCACAAATCAGGCTCAACTGGTATCTTGCAAATATTATAAGCTTTAATAAAAAAAATTATCAAATTAAGTGAAAAAAATTAAGGCTCCAGTGAATTACGAACACTAAATGCAACTTTAGACCACTGTGCAGCAGGGGGTTTATTGTTCTCTTTCAATGGAACTGGAAACTCAGCGTGCAACACGATCCTGTGCACAACTTTCCCTGTGCTTTATATATTGTGCAAAGATTACCTATTAAATAAAAACCCTTAAGTGGGGTGCGAAACAAACTGGCGAAGATTTTCATTATATTTTATAAGGAACATTTTTATTTTTCATATTCTGAAAAATTTACCTCTGAGAAATGCAGAGCTGATTTAAAGGACAGTTTAAGAAATAAAGGACAAAACGCGTCCTTTATTTTGAAAAAAATTATAAAGGACAGGGGGTTAAAATAAAGGACTGTCCTTTGAAATAAAGGACGGATGGTCACCGTACTTATATGGAAGAAAATGCCCAGCAGTCAGCAAAAAAAAATATTAAAAATCAACGCGACTTTCAAGCGTCTTGAAAATTGCCCTTTAACCCACTAAAATTAAATTTTTCTAAAAATTCTGAATAAAAAGTTTAACATATTTTGGGTGTGATTCAAGATGTATTAAGCAAGGTGTGATTGACAACTCAGGTAGGCTATCTTTTAAGGTACTATTATGTGAAAAAATATAAGCAAGCGATTCAAAATTCATGAACAAATTTTCAATTTGACTTTATAGCATCGTATATATATACAAGTATGGAATCCTATGCCCCTTTTTGTCTATTCTCTTTCTAACAACGGATGTCCTTGCCAAACTGAAAAGAATGATGGCGGTCGTATTTGACAGGCACGTTTGATGATGCGAACGGGATTGAAATGAAAGAAATGGAAGATGGATGACATGAGAATGAAAGAATTATGAAATAGCAGAATGTCGAACCAACACGAATTTCAAAAATCTGACAATGCGAATGACGTCAAAATGAAAGGAATGCAAAATAGCGAAATGTCGAAACGGAAGAAATAGATGACAGGCACGTGTTCAAGGGTTTTGTGCAACAAAAGGAGTTGTTGTGTTGCCTCATTCAATATTAAAAACAATTTAATGTGGTTAAATACGGTTTTTCATTAAGTTGAAAAACTACATATTACGCCAGCCAAAAAGTGTATACATAAATATAAAGTATCTTGCTATAAGATTTACTTATAAAAACGGTATATGCTTATGGCCTTATTCATAAAAAAAAATAGATTTAAAGAGTTCTATACAGTGACATTAAAAAAAAGAGGCGTGAGTACTAAGTACTCATGAAATTTGATGTGTATACATATGCGAACGGCAAAGCAT
>NW_023482193.1:349-1854 GCF_013731165.1 Rhagoletis pomonella | reverse complement strand
GGAAAAAATGGTATGTAGTGCTAACTTGACACCATACACCTAGTCGATAGAATTGAGATATTGAAAATGTTATAACGGCATTAATTGTAGCTTTTAACTTTAAAATTTGTTGTGGAAAGAAAAAATTTGTAGCTCTCGTTTTTTAAGAAAAAATGGTATGTAGTGCTAACTTGACACCATATACCTAGTCGATAGAATTGAGATTTCCAATATGTTACTATGCCATTCATTGTAGCTTTTAACTTTAAAATTTGTTGTGGAAAGAAAAAATTTGTAGCTTTCGTTTTTCTGGAAAAAATTGAGTTGCCCCTTTTTCGAACAAAATTTAGTATGTAGTGCTAACTTGACACCATATACCTAGTCGATAGAATTGAGATATTGAAAATGTTATAACGGTATTAATTGTAGCATTTTGTTGTAAATTTGTTGTGGAAAGAAAAAATTTGTAGCTCTGTCCCGCTCTGCATTCCTTTTGCACTAGTTCAGAGATAGTTCTGAGATATGTAGCTCGGAACTAGTGCTTTGTCAGACTGTCTCTAAATTTTACTGCAGGGGTCTTATGCATTCATAAGGTATAGGTTTTCGATGCTTTCTCCTAGTACGAATAAACGCATGCTTGTTTCGTTGGTGCGTGGTAAACATTGATCCCTTATGGACAGGCAGCTGAAATTTAAAAGAATGCATCTTTTTCATAAATTTATTATAATCAGTAATTAAAAGTTTTTGTGTACCGTCCAACGTGTGTCAAGTAATTGTTTAGGCATTTGGACGATCAATAGCTATCACACCATGTTGTCATGTGTCAATTCTGTCGACAATGGTGCATGGTGTCAAGTTAGCACTACATACCATTTTTTCTTAAAAAACGAAAGCTACAAATTTTTTCTTTCCACAACAAATTTTAAAGTTAAAAGCTACAATTAATGGCATAGTAAAATATTGGATATCTCAATTCTATCGACTAGGTGTATGGTGTCAGGTTAGCACTACATAAAATTTTTTCTTAAAAAACGAAAGCTACAAATTTTTTCTTTCCACAACAAATTTACAACAAAAAAGCTACAATTAATGCCGTTGTAACCTTTTCAATATCTCAATTCTGTCGTCAATGGTGCATGGTGTCAAGTTAGCACTACATAGTAGATTTTGTTCGAAAAAGGGGCAACTCAATTTTTTCCAGAAAAACGAAAGCTACAAATTTTTTCTTTCCACAACAAATTTTAATTTAAAAGCTACAATTAATGGCATAGTAAAATATTGGATATCTCAATTCTAACGACTAGGTGTATGGTGTCAAGTTAGCACTACATACAATTTTTTCTTAAAAAACGAAAGCTACAAATTTTTTCTTTCCACAACAAATTTACAACAAAAAAGCTACAATTAATGCCGTTGTAACGTTTTCAATATCTCACTTCTGTCGTCAATGGTGCATGGTGTCAAGTTAGCACTACATACTAGATTTTGTTCGAAAAAGGGGCAACTCAATTTTTTCCAGAAAAACG
>NW_023482193.1:0-249 GCF_013731165.1 Rhagoletis pomonella | reverse complement strand
ACAAATTTTTTCTTTCCACAACAAATTTACAACAAAAAAGCTACAATCAATGCCGTTGTAACCTTTTCAATATCTCAATTCTGTCAATGGTGCATGGTGTCAAGTTAGCACTACATACTAGATTTTGTTCGAAAAAGGGGCAACTCAATTTTTTCCAGAAAAACGAAAGCTACAAATTTTTTCTTTCCACAACAAATTTTAAAGTTAAAAGCTACAATTAATGGCATAGTAACATATTGGATATCTCAA
>NW_023482192.1:0-1854 GCF_013731165.1 Rhagoletis pomonella | reverse complement strand
TTTTTGTACCACTCTACTGTGCATGTATGCACTACTTCGTTTTTTTTCATATGCATTATTTCGCTTTTAAAACGAAAGTATGCATATGCATAATTTCGGTATTTTCTCATATGCATTATTTCGTTTTTGAACCAAAACTGTCCATGTATGCATTACTTCTGGTTTTTCATATGCATTATTTCGGGTTTCAACCGAAACTGTGCATGCATGCATTATTTCGGTTTGTGTTATATGCATTATTTCGTCTTTCACATATGCATTATTTCTGTTTTCATCCGAAACTGTGCATGTATGCATTACGTCGTCTTTCACATATGGGCATTCCCATGGTGGCGCACGTGACAGTCGTACGATTTCAATGTGATACAAAAAAGGAATACCATTTGTTTTCTTTAACTTTTTTGGGCCATTGTACATGATTCACAAGAATGATAGAATACAAGATTGCGCCGATTGCAGCAGAATTCGTGAGAGTAATTTTAGCGTGACGTCATCGTAGAGTTGACAACTGAGAGCGGCGAGAATGAGGGCGACTAGTGATGTGCTGAATTGTCCCCAATACTCGGTACCCAATACTTAAAAAAGATTTCGGTACCCTATACTTCCTTTGCGGTATCCGATACCGATTATTTACCTTAAACCCTCGCCATTATATGCATTTCAGGTTTAGAAAAAACTTTCATTACTAATTTATATGATATCGGCTAAAACACTTGAACTTATCGCCACAGAAAAATATTATTTTATCAGTTTTAACCTTAGTCGATCCAAGGTTCAAGAAAAATACTTTGACGGATGAAAAAGAGATTCTGTAGCCAGTTAGCGACAAGTTTCGGATCGATATCGCACTTGTTGACTTACAAATATTTGATATCAAACGTCGACAAAACCGATACCGATTCGAAAATTGTCGTTAACTGGTTACAGAATCTGTCCCAGGCCTACAAAAATGATATCGTCCGATTCATCTGGAACAAAATTGCTTCAAACAAGTAAGGGTTTCTCTGTATTATGGCATCTATTGGCTCTTACATTCGGGTTTTGTTAGGCGTTTTTTGCATATTTTTGGCCTATGTGCGCTTTTATTCGAAACCTAAATGTTTCGGTACCGAGTATCGAGAGTATTGGGTACTTAAAAGTATTGACTCCGCACATCCCCACTGCTGTCTTCTCTACTATGACGTCACCAAAACAGCTGATTCTGTCAAAATCACTGAGAGCCAAGTAGCGGTATCGTCATCGACGCCACCTCTGTATTCTCTCCACCGTGCATGATTCAATAATACAAGGTTAGATAATTATTGACAGCTGCGGTTTGACACTCCCTTACAAAAGGTTGCATTTACGAAGGACAGAGAAAGGGCAAGAATGCAATCCCTTGTTGCGAAAATGGTAGTAGAAAAGTACGCAAAGTAGGCAATTAGTAGTGAAATTCCTTTTGTAAATTCTAATGTACTTGCAGGAAATCTGGCATTTTAAACGAGATGTTGAACGTAATATTGATATATCTACGTGATTTACGTAATTTATATGCTATTTAGCTGTATAAAAACTGCAAAATGGCTCAAAATTAAAATAAGACTACTATGGGATCGATGTAAACATCCAAGGCTTATGTTTTCATCAGTTAAATATGCTTCATATTCATATACAAATAAACATTGGACAAAAGCTTATACTTTTATTTCACACCAAAGCTACACTGTTTCCATGTAAATTTGCAAAGAAGCAACACGGTGCCACTGCTAAGGGAGCGGTGCCAGAGAGACAACTGTCAGTTTATCGAACCTTGTGTTATTGAATCATGATTGTATAGCACATAATTAGCTCTATATTTAACCGAAAAATTAAATC
>NW_023482191.1:0-1854 GCF_013731165.1 Rhagoletis pomonella | reverse complement strand
TTTTGTTTTTATCGATAACATATCCTTTTGTTTTTATCGATAAAATCCCCTTTTGTTTTTATCGATAAAATGTCCTTTTGTTATTATCGATATCATTTTAATTTTGTCGATAACTTTTAATCTTGATCGATAAAATTTTTTTCTATGTAGGAACGTATGATACTTAATTTTGATGAATAACATTTTATTTTTATCGAAAATATGTGTTTTTATCGATAGTATAAATGTGAATCGATAGTTTTATATTTTTGCCGATAACATTTTATTTCATCGATTATATTAGTTTTTTATCGGGGATTTTTTTTATTTTTGTCAATAACATTCATGTATTTTTATCGATAACATTTAATTTTTATAAAAACATTTTATTATTACCTAAACCGCTATAAAATACCGTACATTTATCGAAATATAGTGGTCCGCAAACGGTTTGCCTTAGAATCTTAAATTCAAATCTCATTTTAACCTTAATTTTTAATATACAACCACACTTGTGCTCGAGGTATTGAAAACTTGTAAATTTAGAAAATAACGATACTCAATGCCCATTTAACGTTAGTGTTCGCAAATGCAATAGTATGCTCCGATATTTCAGAGCGCTGCACGCGCGAAAAGCGCTAGACGATTGATGTGTAGTTCTCGTTTTAGATTTTTACCTTAGAGTTGCATTGCTTTAACCACCAACAGTAGCGCGAAAGATGACACTCAAAAGAGTGCCGCTTTTCTTCGCCAATCAGGGAACACAAATGAGTATAGTAATTAAAAACTTTCAAATCAATTTCCTGGTGTTGGTTGTTGGAAAACCACAAAAGCGTAATATATCTCACATAGAAAGTGGTTTAACTGCAATACTTAAGTAAATATGAAAACTTTGCTTACAGTATGAGTACATATGTATGTATGTAAGCGCACTAGGGTGGTTCGAAAATGCATGTGAAAAAGTAAAGTCGGAATTTTTACCCGCTACCGCCTAGGATTGTTTTATACCGAGAAATTTTTCCCCTATTTTTTATTTTGAAATCAAAAAATATTTACAGGCCGCTCAAAGCGCTCAAAGTTTTCCATGTATTTTATATGGCGGAGAAACCACTTTTCGTAGAAATGGCATAGAATTCTTAAAAATCAGTACTTTTCGATCGGAAAACTTTGCTTCTCTTCAGAAGATTCCCAGTAATAATATCCAATTATCTATTTAACCATTTTTTCATTGTAACTATGTTTTATAGGTCTGCCAAAATCCCCAGAAAATGTAATGGTGGGGATAAATAACAAATCTTTACGATTAAAAAAAAATGTATCCTGAAGAGAACCAGAGTTTTCTGATCGAAAAATATTGACTTTCAAGAATTCCATACCATTTCCACGAAAAGTTGTTTTTCCCCCATATAAAATACATGCAAAACTTTGAGCACTTTGAGCGACCTCTAAAAATTTGTTTGGTTATTATTTTGGATCACCCTAATGCGCACAAATGATACACTCTCGTACATGCGTATAGATGTACATATGTGACATATAGATGTTTACATACTTACATACTATAAATGTTCGATAACTGAAAAAAGTTTCTTTTAAAAATCTATCTGTCGTTTGGAGGTTGTGTAAAACTAAAGTGGCCTCCAAATGGTTGAAAACCTGGGCCAAACTTTATGGAAAATATTTTAACTTTTTATGTATGTTATAAGTTTTCCCACGCATGGCACTAATAACTAATGTCCAGCGTTCTGAAGTTCTAATTGTATGCATACAGTCTCTCAAAAATCAATTTCCTCAAGTTTCTGTGCCATCCTTGTCTCAATTCCAATACATTTTTATTTTTCCCAAAATCAATAAAAGGTACAAAAAAAAATAAAA
>NW_023482190.1:0-1854 GCF_013731165.1 Rhagoletis pomonella | reverse complement strand
TTCTGCGGAGTGTACTTCCGTCCCGGCATATTGCTAGTGGACTGCAAAGACGAGGGCACGGCAAAATGGCTGGAAGAGGCTGCACAGAAACTAGGAAGCTGGAGGGGGGGCCATGGTGTGCGTCAAACGTGGCGATGACATCCCACCGATGCACAATATGTCCATCTTCCTGCCGAGGAGTGCTGACAAATCGTCAGATTATGAGTTTGGGCTGCTGAGGGCCCAAAACGCAGGGCTCAACACCCCTGCGGGCGTGTCATTTCGAGCGCCATAGAGGGCAACGGTCTACGTCTTAATGTAGGCATCGACGAGGATTCGTACTGCAGTGTCAGAAGGGCCGGATACAAGCTGAATTACAGATTCAGCTTTGTAACAATGCGGCCCTGGCGACAGAAGGCAGCGGACGAGAAGGAGGGGGGGCGAAGAAGACACCAAGGTAGATGGCAATCCCCCTGCTCCAACGGAGACAGGGAGCGCGTCGGCCCATCAGCCTACACCTCAAACCCAAGGAAGTACCGGTGGGCAGAGCTCGGCGGCTCTCATGCAGGGGCAAGACCCCTCTACACAGAAGCTGCTGGAGGGTCTAGATATGAGGCGACTAGAGCTCGACGGGAGAAGCGAGGGCGATCTACGGCTCTCGGACCTCGACGAGCAATGATGAGGCACCCACCGCCCTTGAAAGTAGCCCAGATCAATCTGCATCATACGATTGCAGGCTCGGCTGTAATGGCAAGCAGGTTTTCGACGGACGATCTGGGCATATTACTTATTCAGGAGCCGTGGACTTACAGATGCCAGGTAAGGGGCCTCAAAGGAGCAGGAAATAAGGTAATATGGGACCTCTCTGCTGAGAGGCCCAGAGCATGTGTAGTGCTTAAAAACAATATTGATTATTTTTGCATTACGGAGTTCCTAACATAAGATCTAGTGGCATTGCAGGTTACGCTTAGGGTGGACGGAAGACCCAAGGATATAGTCTTCGCTGCCGCTTATTTTCCAGGGGACACCAACAACATACCCCTTGTAGAGGTACAAAGATTGGTGACGCACTGCAGAAAGGAATGCGAATGCTCACCACGTTGAGTGGGGAAGTTCCGACATGAACAGAAGGGGTGAGTCGTTACTAGAATATATATTGAGTGAAGATCTGAGTATTAATAATGTGGGACGTAACCCGACATTCATCACTAGAGTAAGACAGGAGGTCCTTGATCTGACCCTCAGCAACAATATGGGTAACGATCTGGTCAGACAATGGAGGGTGTCCACGGAGAATTTCATGCCTGACCATAGAATTATCCAATTTGTGCTGGGAGCGGAGGTCAAGGCTTACGCTCCGATGAGGAACCCCAGAAACGCCAACTGGGACAAATACAGAGAGCTTTTAGCTTTGAACCTACCGGGTTTAGAGAGCGAAAATAATAGAGACGGCTGTATTTCGCTAGAAAATAAGGTTAACAGGCTAACGAACATTATGACCGACGCCTTTAACTACAGCTGCCCCGAGACCAAACCAAACCTGGCGTCCAAAAACGCTTGGTGGTCAAGGGAGCACTCAGCGCTCCGGAAAGAAGTGCGCAGACATTTCAACAAGGCCAAGCGCACGGGAAGCTGGGATGAATATGCAACTAAGCTAACGATATACAGCACAGAGATTAGGAAGGCGAAGAGAACCAACTTTAGGACCTTCTGTGCAGTTATTTCGAATACCCCAGCAGCTGCAAGGCTACACAAGGTTCTAGCTAGAGGAACGGTGGAAACGGAACTTGCGCTCAAACGCAGTAACGGCGCCTACACTAGAAGCTTGGAAGAGAGAGCTATCACTCTGCTTGAGGTACACTTCCCGGAGGCCAC
>NW_023482189.1:0-1854 GCF_013731165.1 Rhagoletis pomonella | reverse complement strand
TTTTTATTATATTGTTTGAACGGTGAACTTCTACATCTAGGAAGGCTAACTTATTTCCGTCTTCTACTTCTGTGGTGAATTGGATTTTGCTGCGTTGCGAATTAAAAACTTTTAAGATTTCTTCCACGTCATTTTTCTTTACGATAGCGAATATGTCATCTACATACTTGTTTATGTATTTGATATATATGTCCTTAGCTTTAAGTTCAGCGATGCTGTCGTCAAGTATTTTGTCTAAAACAATGTCGGCTACAGTTGGCGATAAGGGATTCCCCATTGGAATTCCATGAACTTGTTGATAGTATGTTCCATCATATAAAAAGTAATTATTATCTCGTAGGCAGAATTCTAAGGTCGTTAAAAATTGCTTTCTTGTGAGTGTGGTATGACGTTGTAGTGAAGTTCATTGTTCCATAATTATACGAATGGCAAATTGAACTGGTATATTTGTAAATAGAGATACCACGTCGAATGAAATAAGGATTTCGCGTTCTTCAATGCTAATGTTTTTTAATCTGTCTTTAAGTTGGAACGAATTGTGGACATTGTATTCGTGGAAAACAATTTCCTTAAGTGTTTGTCCTATAAATTTGGAGAGTTTGTAGCATGATACGTTGGTAGAGGCAGAAATTGGTTTTAGCGGTGTATTTTCTTTATGTATCTTCGGAAGTCCATATAGTCTTGGTGCTGTAGCCGCAGTGCATGTCAATTGGTATTTTTTATGATTGTCAATATTTTTCTGTTTGTATAATTCATTAACTATGTTGTTGTTTCTTCGTAGCAATTTTTGTGTAGGGTCCATTCGAATAGTTTTATAGGTATCCCGGTCGCTTAGAAGACCTTTCATTTTTTCCTTATATTCCATCTTATCCATCATTACCGTTCTATTTCCTTTATCCGAGTTTGTGATCACGACAGAGTCTTTGTGTTGTTTTATTAATCGCCTTGTATCTTCATATATTTTTAGTATGAATTTTTTCTTTTGGGTCATTCTTCAATTTGTTTTTGAATGTATTAATTTTAGAAGCTATCTTGCATCTTGCACTGTCTTTTTCTCTTTCGTCTTCTATTGCCTGTATTCCTTGCTCTATTTCTGCAATCAAGTGTACCGGTGAGAAAGTTTTCCTTGTTACTGGTAGCGCAAACTGTTTGCCTAAGGAGAGGACCCATCTAGACTCTCTAGGAATATGGATATTAGTTTTGTTTATAAACCAATCCTCGTTAAATATAAACCCGAATCTTTCAAAATTTCTGTCAATTTGTTTTTGAAGTTTTTCTTTGAGACCCTTTTCTGTCGATGATGCGATATCTTTTGAAAATTGCTTTTGATTTTCTGTTACCATTTTGAAATCTGTATCTTGTAATTTTTCCCGGAGATCTTTCTTTATGTGTTCCATATTAGTACGTACTATTTTAATTTGAATATTCGCTTCTTTAATTTCTAAGTTTAAAATTTTCATCGTGAACTGTTCCTCAAATTTTTCTAATTCCTTTTTTGTAACGTCTAGTTGGAAACCATGTTTAAATCTATTTGCTTTACCTTTCAAATGTGGTGGTGTTATCCCAAAATCTTTACACTGGAGTAGAAATTTTAGTCTTTGTTGTTGTTTTGCTAATTTCTTGTGGTTTTTGTTGTGCTGTTTAATAATGTAGCAGGTGTCCTCTCCATATTTAAGTCTGATGTGTTGGAAAAAATGCTTCATGTTTTGTTTTTTATGTTCTGTGTAATTATTTGTTCGGTATTTTGCTCTCCGAAAGAAATTAGTTGTTATGTCTCTAGGGCCAATTTTTAAATTTCCTATGGGGTAGCCTTGCTAGATGTAGAAGTTCACCGTTCAAACAATATAATAAAAA
>NW_023482188.1:0-1854 GCF_013731165.1 Rhagoletis pomonella | reverse complement strand
GGCTCGTTGGCGTGTGGTTCATACCAAAGGAAGCGTAAGAAATTTTGGTCTTCTTGACGGACACGAACTTGGTGAAACATTTCAGCAATATCGGCCGTGATAGCTACTTGCTTTTGTCGGAATTTAAATAGCACCGAAAGTAAAGGGGCTGTTAGGTCTGGGCCTTTGAGCAACATGCTATTCAAGGACACACCATTAACCTTCGCGGCTGCGTCCCAGACTAATCGAACCTTCCCAGGTTTGTTAGGGTTTGTTACAGCAAAAAATCGGCAAATACCAGTATCTTTCAACGGCAGCATCGAGTGGTGTCAAACGTCTGGCGTACCCCTTTTGGATATAATCGTTGATCTTTTGTTGAAGCACCTCAGCTAAGTTATGGTCGCGTTGCATCTTCCTACGTAGACATTGCGCCCGCAATAAGGCCATTTGAAGACTATCGGGGAGCTGAGTATACGGATGTTTCCATAATAAACTGGTCTCGAAACGGTAGCCGACTCGCACGGTATGTTGTTGTAGCTGCTCCAAAGCGATGACGTCTTCTTTGGACAATAAAGCAGCAGGTTTGGCTGACACGCCTAAATTATCAAGGCAAATGTACGCTTTAGTTATTTGAAGCAGCTCAGCTTGGGCAGAGCAGTTACAAATGTGATAGACGTGGTGTACAGTATCGACACCGATTTCCGGTGTCGATCCTTTCAATGTCCATCCAAGTCTAGACTTTTCTGCTATTGGCTCATTTTCGCCACCATATAAAGATTTGATTGGAGATCCAAGCGCAGCGTTATTTAACCCAATCAGTAGTTGTGGAGCGGCATTTGAATATGACTCCAACGGCAAACCTTTCAAATATTTGAAATCCGACTGCAATTTGGCAGCGTTAAGTGATTGGATAGGCAAGTCAAGTTTTTTTACTGAACGAACGCCTTTAAGCGCGAATTTCTTATCGCCGTTTTTAGCGGATATGGCTAGGTCGACTACGACAGACTCGTCGTCATACCGATGTGTATCACCAGTCCACCGTAGGCAGAGTGGTTGTGGTGTGCCTGTTACGTTTAGTTTTTTCAACAGCTCTTCGTCGATGAGTGTGAGGGACGAACCATCATCTATGAAGGCATAGGTTGGCACTCTACAACGGCCCGAGTGTAGAACTACCGGGAGTACTCGAAATAGTGTGTTGCTTCTGCCAGAACTATGCATATTCACATTGGCAGGCTGCGCTAATACGCTCGCCCTGACATTTTTGGACGCTTGTACAGCTTCAGCACCAACAAACTCTGTGTTGTGTAGTAAGGGATGATGACTGCGGGTGCAACCATTAACGTTGCATGTTGCAGCCGATTTACAACCAGTTGTGGGGTGCTTCCCCAAGCATCGTTGACATAGTTTCAACTTGCGAACAACCTGCCACTTTTGACTTCGTGGCATTATCTTGAAAGAGGTACAGTTAGAGATATCACTGCAATTTTCTTCGCAAACGATACATCTTACCGAATTAGTATGATAATTAATCGCGCCACGTTTGCATACTTTTGGTGACTCCTTTGGAACAAGAACGCAATTAGCACCTTGGGCTAGCTGGAAAAGCCAATCGCTTAAATGTTGTAAATTACAGACTGTTCTGTTTTTACAAACCTGACAATTGCGTCGAATTTGATTGGCCATGATACGAAGTTTTATGATCCAATAAGACTGCCGAATTTCTTTGACGACTGTCTCCAAGCTACCGTGATGATACTTTACGTTTATGATTAGGCGCGTAATATGATGGTTGTGTGGTAATAGTACTGGGTCTGGTCGCTCTACTATCTTAACTCTGCCATCTATTCGCAAAACACCGTTGTCATCTAGATAGGG
>NW_023482187.1:0-1854 GCF_013731165.1 Rhagoletis pomonella | reverse complement strand
CCTGGAGAGGGTTCCATCTCGTCCGCAGAATAGTCGCCTCGGACCTCTGCACTGGAATCGGCGGTGTCCGCGCTTTTTGCACCTCCAGCAGGTGTTCTTCGCATCGTATCGTTCGAGTGGAGTGGATAGGCAGTGTGCTGCTTGCCTGGTTTGCCTGGCCTCCTCGCTTTTGAGCAGCTCATATTCGTCGGTAAGTTCCATTAATTCTTCGATAGTATGGAACTCGCCCCGTTTTATGAATAATCGGTACTCCACTCGCAAGCCTTCGTAGATGCACTCCAAGTGGTCGTCGCTGCACATCGTTGGGTGCTGTCGGATCAGCGTTTGGAGGGCTAGGATGTAATCCTTGGCCTTCTCTCGGCTCTGCTGTCTCCGCTGGCGAATAGCGTCTTCCAGCTGACTGACGTGTCGATGGGGAAGGAAGAATCGCTCAACTTCGGTGCGGAATATAGCCCAGGTGGTTATGTGTGGCCTTCGGACGTGGAACCATTGTAGTGCTCTGCCGCGGAGTATTTCGGATAAGGTTGGGAGGAGTTGGTCTGGCGTGATTTGGTAGCATTCCGCCAGCTCCTCAATCCTCTCCAAGAAGTCGTGCAGAGTGTCGCCACCGGAGTAGTGAACATCCCAACGGCGGACGGTGCTCACTACCTCGGCGCTGCTCATATGGTCTCGTTTCTGGGCGGTTGGCTTTGCCCCCACGGCGTGCAAGAGAGAGTCACCAAGCTTAATTGCCGGAGTTACTTCGTGTGGTGATTTCACCATGCTAGCCTCATCGGCAGCGATCTCCATCTCCAGTTCTCTGAGCAGGTTTTCGGTTGATTTCCGGTTTCTCTTTGCCCTGACGAAGTTACTGAGAGTGCTGCGCAAATCGGCGACGGTGCTCCCTTCAACGGGTATATGATGCCTCTTGCATTCTTCCACCAATCTCTCTTTCTTCAATAGATATATCCAGCCAAGAGAGTCAGGGTTTAGTGTGGTGGTATTATTTTCGCTCATCCGTGTTTCTTTTACTTGTTGTGGTGTGTTCGATGAACCCGCTTCTGCAGTGTTGGTGCTTGTTGAGGGTTTTGCACATGCGCCTGCAGAGCTGGGTCCCTGCTCGGGCGCCATTTATGAGGTGGGTTTTGTCGCTGAGGTATGCTCAGCCGCTCCAGAGTCCAGCGAAGGGCCCACTAACCCCCACCAAATAAAACACAATGATTTATGTATTAAGTCGAACACACCCACACACACGCGGCTATCTAGAAGGCCGGCAACTTGTCGTGCAGGGGAGAGCGGAAGGTAAAGAGCGAGAGTCGGCAGTCGGTGTCGGAGATTATCCGGCGGGAAATTGTACGATGACGGGAGTGTTACTAGTGACAGCAAGATTAGCAGCGGTACGTGTCAGTCGTAGCGTGGAGCGTGGCAATGAGAGCAGTCGTGGTGGTTGTGACGGCGACGGCAGCTTGCAGTTCCCTTGCAGTGGTGGTGGCGGCCTCAGCGGTGATGTTGGCAGTGGCCCATATAATGATGAGGGCGGCAGCGATCTCCCGCAGTGGTGTTGTATGCAGCCCCGATTGTGGCTAAGGATAAATGCGGCCCCTTTTAATTACGACGGTGACAGCGGTACTGGGCGATGATGGTAGTGGCGATTACCGTACTCGTGACGGGCAGTAGTGGTCGGCCTGGGGCGACGATAATGGCGGCGGCCCCAGTAATGAAGACAGTAGCAGCGGGCCCTGATGGTGGCAATGGCGACAGCGACCCAGGGTGGCGATGGTTAGCGTTCGCGGTCTTCGGTGATGATGGCGGGCGGCCCACGGTTGTAGCTTCGGCCTTGGGGCGGCAGTGGTAATAGCGGCCCCGGTGATGAGA
>NW_023482186.1:0-1854 GCF_013731165.1 Rhagoletis pomonella | reverse complement strand
GTGGCTTATTGACCGACTCCTGTTCGAATTTTTTGAGTAACTCTTCCATAATGATGTCCGCTATAACTAGTGATGCTGGAGATCCCATGGGCATGCCTGAACGCTGCTCATATATTTTATCATTATATTTAAAATAGCGGTTTTCTTTTATGCAGAATTTTACCACAGTCACAAAAAGTTCTTTAGACATATATGTGTACTCTTTTATATCTTCCCACTTTGAAGCTATGATTTCAAGGGCCAAATCCACTGGAATACTCGGAAACAATGACACAACATCGAACGACACTACACTCTCATCATCATAAACATATTTATCCTTGATCTTGTTCTTGAATTCGATCGCGTCTTTGACATTATATACAGAGGGCATGGTTACATTTTTCAGGACGGGGGAATTGACGGACGAACAAATAGGTCTGAGTGGATTTCCTTCTTTGTGAATCTTTGGTAAGCCATAGATACGTGGTGGATTCGCTGTTTTACACAACAGCGCAATATTAGGCTTATTTGTTGTGCCTTAATATATTGTCTATTATTCGTTCCGTGTCCGAACTTCGTCAATGATGACATTGCAATGCTGGATGATTTGCATACATATTTATGTCGTACTGTGTGCCGTCCAATGCAATGTTGTTTGTATGATTTTTTGTTTACAATTACTGTTCTTTCATTTGTTTATATTTTTATGTCCATTTCGTCTCATTATTTGGTTTGTTAAATCTTTTGAATTTTGCACACATTAGTCTACCAGGCGCAGCCGAATGTGTAAGTTGTGTTTATATACAGTATGTTGATAGTCTTTTATGCAATTTTTGTAATTAAGATATTTATTGTAGTCCTGATGATGACTTCAGACTGAAGTCGAAATATAGACGATTTTAAAACAAAAAAAAAACAGATTGTTTTATTTCAACCCGGCCTTGAGCTCAATAAAATCAACAGAATCTTCAATTAGCGGCCAAATATAAACAAACTATGTTTAAACGGAGCGCACCCCAAGACGACCAAGACACAGTCATGGTCTACAGAAACATCAAAAGAGGATATAACATCAAAGCCAGAAAGTGCATCAAGAACTACCAACATTCTATAAAACGGATCACACAGCTATCGGAATCTACGAAATTCCTGGAGAGGTGCAGAAGAAATGGAGTAACTCCAAATTTTATCAACAACGCTACCAAAAACATTATGTACACCATCAGCAACAACACCAACAACAACCAAATATCGGCGAAAATTTCTAACGATGGGGCTGCTTATATCGACAAGACAAAAGTCAAACTTTTAAATCTCCTCATTAAAATTAAACACGAACTTCTGCGGCAAAAAAGAAAGAGAGGTAAATATGTTAAAAACAAGAATAAAACAACACCTCAACACACGTGACTGCAATGCATTCTTCCAAAGTGAGGAACTGCTGACGAACACATTGAAAGATAGTATCAAAACTACCCAACTTTCTATGTACGAAAACTTAAGACATAAATAACAACTACTTTTAAACATTAGGGTGATACCAGAATGGATCCGTAACACGACTAGCATACAAATTCCAACCGATATTCAGTGGCTTCTTTCTCTGGGTCCTAAATATGCCTTAGCCATAGACAACAAACAATTTCCACTATTTAAAGTCATCGCAGACGGGGAGAACTATATACAAACAATTAAAGACAAAGAGCAACAAGAGATGGAAAGAAACAACTTGACGACACTGCTACGTGACCACCTCAACAAGACGACAACTTCAGTTAGAGATAAATTTATAAGTGATACCCTACGTTCCGCAAAAATGTTCTTGAAAAATCATAAAGAGCTTTTGATCCTTAATACCGACAAGGGCAATGT
>NW_023482185.1:0-1855 GCF_013731165.1 Rhagoletis pomonella | reverse complement strand
CATTATCCACATCGCCTTAACAGTATTCAAAAGAAACACATCGTACAAAGGGCTGCCAACTTGGCTCAAACCGTGCCATTTTTGGTTGAAAAATAATAATATTTCAATTCATTCTTGTGAAATCCTTTGCTTTTTGTCAACTAAAATTTTCAAATTTCTATAGTATATACAACTTATGCGTGGCTTTTATTGTATTTCTGTATTTCCATAACTCCCTGTGCGAGGAAACCAAATAATGTAATTCTAAAACTTAACAGTTTGGCAATTTAAACATTGTCGAAGTTGATTTCCTTACTAGCGCCTGCAACTATACTTCGTATTTACTACCGCCCGCAGCTTTAATAATTTTATAGTGGTTTTACGTTCTTTGGTAAATTACGCTCTGTTAGCCATAAATTTTACTATGTTTTGACCGTCTTTGTATCAAGACCCCTGGACCATATACGGAATTCATTTATATTTTAAATTGCGTTTTCATCGTGATTGGAACTATGGCACTATGGAAGTTAGTCGGGAAGTTAGTTTAAAATCGATTGGAAATTTCCGCGGTATGACCAAGTTAAATAAAAGCTTATAATAAATAAAGGGGATATACTTGCCCTAACCACTATTTCTTCATACACTTACACATTTTTTTACGCTTCCACTTTCAACGATTTTTCGCAAGTAGGTGGTGAACTTTTTTTTATAAGCGAATTCTACTTTTTGAAGAGCTTAATAGACTAGCTTTTATATTAAAAAAAGAAAAAAATAATTTTTTGATACATAAAGGAAATGTTCATTTATTTCAAAAGGAACTATTAATATTAAGAAAATTAAGGCGACCACTATTACTTCATACAGTCAACGTAACTGAACTTTAATACTGTGTAACGTCCCCCTTTGCATTTATTACGGCATTCAGTCTAAGATGCATAGTTTTAGTTAGTGATAAACATTCAGTTGGAGTTATAGAATCCCAGATTTCACTAATTTTTGCCTTTAAGCCATCAATAGTCCTCTGGGGGTCATTTCGAAGTCTTCTCTTCAATAGCGCCCATAGAGACTCAATAGAATTAAGGTCCGGACTGGAAGCAGACCAGTCTAAAACAGGTATATTGTTACTGAGAAACCAGTTTTTTGGTCAATTTAGCGGTATGAGGCGGAGCACCATCTTGCTGAAAAATATATTCGTCTGCTGTAGACAGATTGGGTATACTAGGAAGCAAATTTGTCTCCAAAATATTGACGTAATCCATGGCTTTTATAGTCCCATCGATAAAATGAAGCTTTCCTACTCCTTTTGAGGACATACAACCCCATACCATGACACTCGCTGGGAACTTTACCGCCCTTCTCAAACAGTCTGTATGATATGCATCATTTCTCTTTCGTATTACACGAGTCCTTGAGTCGCCTACGCAAACATGGAACTTAGATTCGTCGCTAAATATGACGGAGTCCCATTGTCTTTGGACCCACAAACGTCTAGCTTTACTCCAAGCTTATCTTTTTTGCTTTTGACGGACTGTTAGTAACGGTTTCCTCTTTGCCTGTTAATTGCAACATAAATTTGTTAGGATTCTGAAATGCATCACACTCGAAACCCTACCTTATAAAAATTATATTTCAACTTATGCAGCTGCAACCGGGTCCCCTCACGTCCTACATGCTTACCAATCTTCTGTGACCATGCAGCAGCCAAGTTTCTTATTGTTTAATAATGTTGCTTAATTGCCGAATATCGCGGTCGGAAATCACTGATTTTCGACCTCCCACGTGCTCTTTTGGCAAAATCTGTCCAGTTTCGTTATAATTTCTAATTATAATTTGCACCGTAGGAGTTGGAACATTAACTTCTCTTGCAATTTCGCGA
>NW_023482184.1:0-1855 GCF_013731165.1 Rhagoletis pomonella | reverse complement strand
GCCAGTCATCGAGCTCACATCCGTGAGCCCGAAAAAGTTAAAGTTGGGGGCCGCACGGCGGCCCCGAGTTGTCCTTCCTAAAATAAAAGACAATAATTAGTTTTGTACAAGTATATTTACCATCTGCTTCCGCTGTCCCAAATGGAATGAAAACAACATATTTCTTAATACTATGACTTACTGTCTAACCGGCTGAATTAACTGCTGACGCTGCGCTTCCCATAGATTCAATTATGCTAACGTATGTTCGATTATTTTTGCATGAGAGTTCAATTACCCGCACTGGTTATGCGCGTGTTTGGGGAAGTGCGGCGTCAGCACATTCACACAGGTATGTGTGTTAGCCCCCGTATTAACTTATATAAATATGCATGTTATGTATGTACATATGTATGTATATAACTCTAAAAATATTTCATTCTATAATCTATGCTTATGTATGTAATACATTTTATTTGTTGTTTTAATTGCTGCCCCAATATAATATTCACATATTTATATGCATATGTACTGTATGTTATTAACATACTTTCGTACATAATCTATTGACACAAAAATGCATGTGTTGTATAGTACACTCGGAGCGCTCGCTCGTCGCTCACTCGTCTTACCTAGCAGAGCGAGTCAGTAATGAAATTGATGGTACAATTGTACTTTTTTGGTACATCTTGGAATCCAAAAGTACATTGGTTCTACATTGACATTTTTGATACAATTTTGTCAAAATACGGCACTGCACCACACTGTGTATACTTGGAAATCAGCGTTTTTGTGAATAAAAATATAGTAATCTTTTTCTACCTCATAGAAGTAAATACGTGGTGTTTATTAAAAATTAAATTTTTGCCAAAATCAACAAAAAGTTGCGTGATAATAGGCTTATTCATTAACATTTACAGTAAGTACTTACAGCGGGAGCGTAAAATAAACATAGAGAGTGAAATGGAGAGGTAGATAAAATTATCAGAAAAAGTTATTGAACGTAAAACTAGCAAAAAAGTGGAACTTACGCCATTTTGAATTTCTGATGTTTAAGGTTTACCGAGTAATTTTCTTTTTGGTTGGGAATATTTCCCTTAGTCATAAAAATAAAAAAAAAATCAATCTTAGATTAAAATTATGCATCCATATTTTAATTTCACTAGTTTTGTTTTGAGCATTTTTTGATCAAATCTTTCTCTAAATACTTTGTTTACATTTTAAATTGACACATGCCTGATTTTTTAACACCTGCAAATTTCTGATTTTTACTTGCAACAATTTGCAACTCTGTCGGGGTGTTAAGCTCTCGAATTCGCCGTCCTGCAAATTTTTTGGGTTAATACATGCATTTCTAGTAAAAACTTTCAAGTACTGGTAGCTATTCGTAATATTTTCTGATATTGAACGGATCTGGGAGTGTTTTCGTATTCTCCAGACAAAATTATCCATCAGAAAAAATTCTGAGCATTCGCTACCAAAGAAACCAAATATACAGAAAATTTGCAATCTTTGTATCAGCTGATCATTTTCGCAGTTTTAATAGGTGGTACATTTGGTAATTTATTATCCGGTTGAGCATTGTTCCCGGTTTGGCATTGTGTACTATTAAATACTTTTGGATAGGAAAAACATTTTTAACATATGAATGAATAAATATTTTTCTCAAGGCTTATACCACATCATAACGCATTGAAAAAATAAAAGGATCTCCGCTAAACACCCATCCATGTTAAAAAAAAAATTAGTAGATATAGCTATATGCCTTTAAAACAAACCCATTTTCTTTTCAACTATCAACTGACAAATACTGCCAAAACACTTAAGCATTTTTATTAATTTGGAAAATTGAAAAATTGTATACGGCAATCATAGT
>NW_023482183.1:0-1855 GCF_013731165.1 Rhagoletis pomonella | reverse complement strand
AAGATGAAGATGAAGATGAAGATGAAGATGAAGATGAAGATGAAGATAAGGATAAACTTTAACTCATCTTAACTTAAAAACTTACGCCACCTGAGCTCACCACACATTAATTCACCACACTTTAACTCCCCACACCTAAATTCACCACACCTCAACTCGCCACACCTTAACCCCCGCACCTAAATCCACCACCCTTAATTCACCACACCTCAACTTTCTCACCACACCTTAACTCTCCTCAACTCACCACACCAAAATTCACCATACCTCAACTTTCTCACCATAACTTAACTCACCACACCTGAATCCACCACACCTAAATTCACCACACCGTAACTCCTAAACCCAATTCCACCACACCGCAGCTCACCACACCCAATTTCACCACATGACATGATATTATGTGATGTGGCATCAAAGGCAACATCATTTGGCATAAAATGAACCAAAATAAATAAGATTTAGATAGAGGTGAAAAAAGGGATAAAAAGGAAATACAACTGAAGAGTGTGCGATGTTATATTGTGGTGTGTTATGCTTCATATGTTATGTTATTTATTCTCATGTTATGGTTATGTTATGTTATGCCAAGTACTAAGCTAAACTCCCCTCCACTTAACCCATTCCAACTAATGTTATTTTAGCTCTCTCAACTTACATAAACTATCCTTAATTTTATCGGTTGAATTTCAACCGCTGGGCGAACACTAGTTTAATTAATTTAGCAAATCGCTGGAAATGAACGAACACAAGTTGATGACTATGCTTATATCTATATTAAGATCTACATACATACACATATGTATGCATTTGAATAACATGTTACGTGTATTATCTGCAGCGCAAAATAAGGTAATGCTTCCTTATGCAACTTTCGCATTCTCAGGAATTGGTTCTTAGTGTGCTTGCGATAAAAAAAAATGTTTGATAAATGAGCTAAGCATTTACTATTTCTATAAGAAAAATTAACACTTAAAAAAAATGTTAATAAAGAGCTCTCATAAGATGTATTATGAAAGGTTGACAAGTGATAAAAATAAAAATTTACATGAAAAATAATTTGGTTAAAAATGTAAAATAGGAGTCGAAAATGAAAAAAATCATTTTACACAGAGGCCACACGCTCTTGATTTATCGAAATTATTTTAAGTGTGCCAAATTTGGTCCCTTCCGGGAAAGTGGTTAAGAAAGTAGCCAATTTTTCAATCCAGGTCATAAACCATGTATGGGCGAAATTCCATTTTTAAAACAGGTGGCAACCCTCTTCAAAAATGTCTTCAAAATTATGCTCCCTTAAACTTTTTATCGATTGACAACTGTATTTTAATATTTGCTTGATTTCATTAATTTAATAAAATCTTTTAACACCTGGCAACTCTTAAAAAATTTTCAATCTTTGCCATAAGCGCAAAATTTCCGCAAATGCAAATCCATTCAGTCGTTTTCGCGTGAGCGTGCTTTTTAATTTAATTTAACTTTTTTAACAGGTGGCAACTTAAAAAAAAATTAGTCTATTTTTCAATTTAGGCCATAAAATATCTGTGTGAAAAATTTGTTGGATAAAATTGAGCAAATATTTTTGCCGATTTTCATTGGGGGTAAGTTTTGTGGTAGCTTTGCAGCCTAGTCCATTAGAAAAGCTCCACTTTCCTTCATTCAGTGTGAAAATCAGCAGCTTCGCTTTGTCTTGCCTTGCTTCGCTCGGCGCCGCTCGACTTTTTGTGTGATAGGATAGGATTGAGTTTCAATTCTAAAAAAATCAACTAATTTTCCTAAAGTCGTTTTTTTATTTTACTTTGGGGGCTTCGTTTTTTTAACATGTTCTATTAAGAATGAGCTGTAATTTTATGATATA
>NW_023482182.1:0-1855 GCF_013731165.1 Rhagoletis pomonella | reverse complement strand
GACTCAATTCCCAGTGAGTATAGAGCAAAGAGAAAAGGATTATGAACGGATAAGGGCGAATATTTTCGAAGAAGAACGAAAACTTGTAGTTTCAAAAAATATTTTACAGTGTAGGAAAAGATATTCTAGCCGAGTAAATATGCGCAAACTTTTGAAAAGCACTTAAATTCTTATAACGCCAGCCGAACGACCGCTAGCAAAGATTAAAATAAACGACGGACTAGGTCAAACCAGTTTAGTGACGCACCATATAGACACAGGTGATGCAGTGCCAATTAAAAGTAAGCACTTTCCTCATTCACCACCCAGGCAGGCAGAAGCGAAATTGAAAGGCTACTCAAGATGGGAGTGATTGAGGAATCGAATTCACCATGGTGTAGTCCAGTGGTACTAGTCCGGAAACCAGGCCAAATCAGGCTGTGCATAGATTCCAGGAAGGTGAACGCGGTCACCAAGAAGGACTCGTATCCGTTGCCCCATATTAATGAACTGTTGAGCAGGTTAAAGGATACATACTTTATAAGTGGTATTGATTTGAAGTATGCTTTCTTCCAAATCAAATTGACGGAATCGTCTAAGGAAAAGACGGCATTTGCGGTTCCAGGAAAGCCATTTTACCACTTTAAAGATGCCCTTTGGCCTGTGCAACGGACCACAAACAATGAGTCGGCTGTGGATAAGGCTATCCATTCACGATTGCGGGAGAACGTCTTTGCCTACCTGGATGACCTGATGGTGTGCAGCTCCAACTTCGAAGATCATTTGGAATAGCTGAAGGAAGTTGCGAAATGCTTGCGGGATGCGGGACTCACTATCAACGTAAAGAAGAGCAAGTTCTGCCAGAAGGAAATTCGGTATCTCGGGTACTTGATAGGGAATGGCTGTTTGAAAGTAGACCCAGGCAAAATAGAAGCCATAAAGGATTTTCGGATTCCCAAGTCTCCTCGTCAGGTTCGCAGGTTTATAGGAATGGAAAATTGGTACAAGTCGTTTATTATCAATTTCGCAGATTTGGCGGGTCCAATGACAGATTGCCTTCGAAAGTCACCTGGTCCATTTAAATTAACTCCTGAGGCAGTTGAAGCATTTGGTACACTTAAAGTTGCACTCTGTTCAGCGCCTGTCCTGGCACAACCCGATTTTAGTAAAGAATTCGTGATCCAATGTGATGCATCCAAAATAGGAGTAGGAGGCGTGTTATTCCAGCTCGATGAGGAAGGAGCAGAGCTGGAATGCCTCGCCGCAATAGTTAGTGTCAAGCCTTTCAGACCATATATTGAAGGATTGCCTTTTCGAATAATTACTGACCATTCAAGTCTCAAGTGGCTAATGACACAAAAAGACTTGAGTGGCAGGCTGGCAAAATGGTCGCTTCTATTACGAAGATACAACTTTAGGATGGAGCATCGCAAAGGATCATTGAATGTTGTGCCGGACACTCTTTCGCGTTTTGACGTGGACGAAATGTCTTCTACCCCACCTCTAGAAATTGACTTGGCATCACCGGAATTCGACGGCGTAGAGTACTCGGAGGTTCGTGAAACAATTAAAAACCCGATCTACGCATAGTCGAAAATAGAGTTTACAAAAGAGTGATGTTTCGAAGAGGTGTGGAAGAGGAGGAGGATTCGCTCTGGCGTTTGTGGTTACCGGAAGGGCTGATGGAGCTCGCAATCAAATACTCACATGATTCCAATGCTAGTTACCATGGAGGTTTGCAAAAGACTTTAGAGCGTGTTCGGAAGAAATATTTTTGGCCGCAAATGGCAAAGGACATACGCCTCTATGTAAACCGTTGTGAAACCTGGAAAACCATGAAAGCCACCAATCAAATGTCCAGACCACCTATGGGCAA
>NW_023482181.1:0-1856 GCF_013731165.1 Rhagoletis pomonella | reverse complement strand
TTGGCAAGGCGGACCACAATGAAGTTTACCTGTCTATTCACCCCTTAAGTGTTGCACAATGTCTTCCTGCAGCCATTATTCGGTGGCTTTGCAGCCAATCCTTACAAAAAACAAGTAAGAAAGGCTAAGTTCGGGCGGAGCCGAACATTAAATACCCGGCGCAAGTATTAAATATATGTTTTTTCACCCTTCCGAAACCTTCCGCTAGATGGTAAGCCGAGTTGTAACAATTTTGAGTAAATTAGCGTCCTTCAATTTCGAAATATTGAAGTTTCAAGCATTTCTTAAATTTACCGTTATATGAGAATCGGCCGTTATATTAGTCCGATTTCAATAATTTTCAACGTTTTGCTTACACGTGGCAAGTACAATAACCATACCGAGTTTGGTACAAATTGGTAGAACGGTTACCGGTATACTTATATGTGATCATAAGTGGGCGGTGCCACTCCCATTTTCCAAAATTTTACCATAAACGTATTTCTTGGTAAAGAATTGTTGCAAGCATCAATTTTGAAAAAATTAGCTTCAATATTTAATGATTTATCGAAGATTTTGTATTTCTCTAAATTACCGTTATATGGGATGTGGGCGTGGTTATTGTCCGATTTTAAAAAGTTTCGGCGGTTTTTTATGCTGTACCAAGGCCATCAACTGTGCCAAGTTTGGAAGAAATTGGTGTAGCGGTTACCAAGATATACACATGTAACCATAAGTGGGCGTGGCTACGCCCATTTTCCAAAAATTTATAATATTCTTATTTTTCGTCTAAAACTTATTATAAATATCAATTTTGAATGAATAATCTCCAGTAGTTACTAAAATATTGCAGTTTACGTATTTCTGAAAATTACCGTTATATGGGAAGTAGGCGTGGTTATTGAGCGATTTTAAAAATTTTCGGCCATTTGGTATGTTATGCGAAGGCCAACAACTGTGCCAAGTTTGGAAGAAATTGGTGCAGCGGTTACCAAGATATAGACATGTAACCATAAGTGGGCGTGGCTACGCCTATTTTCCAAAAATTTATAATATTCTTATTTCTCGTCTAAAAATTATTGTAAATATCAATTTTGAGTGAATTATCTTCAATAGTTACTAAAATATCGCAGTTTTCGTATTTCTGGAAATTACCGTTATATGGGAAGTGGGCGTGGTTAAAGTCCGATTTCGCCCATTTTCAATACCAACCTACCTTGGATTAAGGGAAACCTACATACCAAATTTCGTTGAGATATCTCAATTTTTGCTCGAGTTATCGTGTACACGGACAGACGGACAGACGGACAGACGGACAGACGGACAGACGGACGGACAGACAGACATGGCTTAATCGATTTCTTTTTTCATCCTGATCATTTATGTATACATTTGTCTATATCTATCTCGATTCCTTTTGGCTGTTACAAACAACCGTTACGTGAACAAAATTAATATACCCTTGTGCACAAGTGCGCTCGGGTATAAAAATAAAAATTGTAATAAAAAATTTAAAAAGTAAGCAACCAAGAGCAAATCACAAAGAAAAGTGCAACTGAAGCGTCGTGGCTCCATCATAGCACCGTTTTGTTCTGCTTAAATAACTTATTTAAGTATCTCCTAAGTCCGCTGTCGTCCTCTAACTCTCTACTTTAACTTGTCTTTGACTTTGGTTTTTCTTTCCACATCAGTTGCGATTTTCTTCGTTGGAATGTTTGCAATTACTCGGTTTGATTTTTTGTAAATCACCAACGACTACCACTAAGAAGCATTTATCTGCACGTTGATATCTCAATTATTGATTGAAATTTTTTTTATGTATTTTTGTTGTTGTTGTTGTTGTTGCTTTTGCCTTTGTTTGCAATTTACAGATTTCA
>NW_023482180.1:0-1856 GCF_013731165.1 Rhagoletis pomonella | reverse complement strand
GCAGCTGCCTACCCTTCGAGAAAATTTCTCAATCACCGGAATGGGCGTGACTATCGTTGAAAATGCCAACAGAGTTTGCCAACTTACCCAATTCTCCAAACGTTGCAACATTAGCATAAACACTAAGGCCATTGTCCTTAAAAAACTCACCAGCTTTCTCCCATCATTCCCACCTCATAAACCAAATCTCTCAGAAATTAAGGGCCTAGATCTTGCGGATCCCTATTTCTATACCCCCGGTCAAATTGACATAGTAATAGGTAGTGACCTGATACCACAAATCCTCCTTCAAGGGGTCAAGCACCAAATTTGCGGAAGTCTTCTTGCTCAAAATATAATTTTTGGCTGGTATTTAAGTGGGCCATTGAAATTAATTGAGTGCTCCAGTTTTCACACTCACACGAAAATCTCAACTCTCAACTTAAACTTTTCTGGGAAACCGAAGAAATCACTGAATCCCATCCACCTTCCGATGCTGATGAATTTTGCGAAAAATTTTATCAAGACACCACCTATCGGCAAAGTGATGGACGATATGTAGTCAGATTGCCATTTAAATCCGAGTTTCCTTCTAACGTTACTCTCGGTCCATCTCGTTCGCAAGCAATGAAGCAAGCGATTCACATGGGCGGCCTCTGGGAGGCAGCCGTCAAGAGTTTCAAACTTCATTTCAAACGAATCGCTGGGAGTAACCATTTTACATTTGATTAGCTCGCCACACTACTGGCTCGCATTGAAGGAGTATTAAACTCTCGACCACTTTCACCCATGTCTCATCATCCTCAAGAGCTTTTAGCCCTACCGCCTGGTCATTTATTTCGCGGAGCTCCTTTGATTGCACCGCCAGAACCCCAAATTGACAACCTTTCGTTTCAAAATCGTTGGGAGAAATTGAAGCTGTTGCATCAGCAATTTAGTCAACGCTGGAAGGATGAATATCTTAAAGAATTACATCAAAGATATAAGTGGAAACTTCCCAATCAAAATCTAGCGATTGGCGACTTTGTGGTGATTAACAATGAATTGCTTCCTCCAAATGAATGGCGATTAGCCCGAATTGAGAGGGTTTACTATGGCTTTAACAATAAAGTCCGCGTTGCAGACGTTCGAGCGCAACATGGCATTTTAACAAGACCAATCGTCAAACTATGCCTGCTTCTAACTCAGACAGACATCTCGCGACCGCAACCCTGACTGCAACTCATCTCTCTTGTCACTTCATCCCTTAACAATAATTTTTTTTTAAACCTTTCACTAAAGCAAATCTCCTATCCAGAGACCAGAACGCCCATGCATCTGGAGGGCCAGCACCGCGTACCACCAGACCGTCACGTGCACCTCGAGATCCTAAAGTGCATCAGTGCTTGATTTGTTTCCGCTACCATGCCCTACGGTTCTGTCCGGAGTTCCAACTCATGGGAGTGGAGGAGCGTCGAGTAAGGGTCCGGTTCTTGTATTACTGCCCTAACTGTTTGGCCCGCGCCCATAGCCACGTAAGAGATTGCCACTCGTCCGGCAGGTGTAAGATATGCAAGCAAATGCATCACACTCTCTTACACCGTCGGACACCCGAAGAAGAGGCAGCTCCGGTTCAGGTCTCACAACCACCAACGCGACCAATGGATACCAGAGTGCATATCGGACTGGATCGAGCAAACCGGGTGTTGAACAGCTTGCGAACTACACATGCACCGGTGCAACGGGGCCGGCATGTTTAAGTGACTTGCGCTCACTTAAAGTTCTTACGTGACTTGCGTTCACAAATTTCTTGCGTAAATGCATCCCTGCAGGACTTCCACACTACAAGCATCCCTGCGGTAGTTGGAAGTTCGAAAAATGAATTTCCCTTCCAGTGT
>NW_023482179.1:0-1856 GCF_013731165.1 Rhagoletis pomonella | reverse complement strand
AGGTGATTTGTGTCTATACCATTAGTGACAGAGTTATGGGTCTAGCCCTTAAGGCATGATCGCCCAGGATACCGTTTTGTAAATAATTAGCGGAATAAAGATTCATTCGATATTTGATAGCGAGAACGACGGACGTGTTTTAGTAACCACTTAGCCTTCTGAATATTTCATCAGAAGTGGTCTTTTGACCCATCATAAATCAAAGTAATCTAATCGCGAAGTAAACGTTCAGTTAATTAACATTTTGGCGCGCGAGATGGAACACGATGTAATCAAAGCTGAAAAGTATTCACTAATGCAGCTAAAAGCATGGTACGCCGCCGTGAGCGTCAACGTATGCGGCGCCAGGGTATTGCTGGCCGCCAGGTTGAGTGAACTGGCGGTAGAAGCTGGAAGATTACGCCCGGGCGCTAACGTCAAGTCTGTTGAAAAAGGCGGCGTAAGTTTCGGCAATGGCGCAGACAACGGGAATGTCAACGTACAGCAACAACGAAAGACAACGGAAACAACGGCGAGAGTGATGGTGAGAACAATGGCGAGGACAAAGACAATGGTGCAGGCTGTAACGAAGGTGCGAAAAGTGCAGCAGACAACGGCGATGGTGCGGCATACGAGCAAAATATTGTAACATGTCCACGTAGCGGTACTTTGGGCGTCCGTTTTTCCAGAAGTAACGGAGGCGTCGATGGAGCGAGTAGCGGTGAGAATAACGGCGCGGCGTCTGGCCGCAACAACGATAGTTTCGAAGCGAAGCAAATAAAGGTCGAGTTATTGGGCAAAGGGATCGAACTCCTAAACTTACAAAATGCCCTGTTCGAAAAAGAGGGTACAATGGCAGTAAGCGTTGAAAAGGCGAGCAATGATGCTCCGTTCGAAACTTTGATGGCGATTATACCAACGTCCAACAGCGCCAATGGTGCGAGCAAAGGAAAAGGTGAGAACAACAACAAAGATGCGAACAACGGCACTGAGACGGGAAACCACAATGCTGACAACGGCAACGGTCCTTACGGTGGTAACGGCGATGGTGAGCAGCTGAATGAGTTACTCCAAGAAAACTACAATGTTCTGTGCATGCAAAGTAGAAGGTTTGGTCGCCTGGTAACGAACCATGAAATAGTTTGCGACGTGCGGAATACGGCTGGGGCGAAAAATTTATCGGTTGGAACTCGAAAGGGAAAAGGCTATAGCAACAGTTACAATATACAATTCGAAGCCAGAGGTCCCGTTCGAGATGATAAAAACTTGATAGCTAACAGCAGTAGCGCAAGCATTTATGGCGGCGCAGGCAACAGCTATGGCGAAAACAACGACATCAGCGTAGACAAAAGCAGAGCCGTAAACAACGACAGCGACACAAACAGCAGACGCACAAACAAAAGCGTCGAAAACAACAGCAAAGGTGCCAACAGTGCGAACCCCAATGGTGATGAGCTCCAAGCAGGCAACAAGATATGCATGCTAACAGAAATATTTAACGGAAGCGGGTGTAGTTAAGATGCAGAATGCCGCCCAACTTCTATATGTTTGTCGTCTGAAGAAGCAAATATGAAGATGCAACATTCGGAAAAAGAGATGGAGTTTCGGAGATTTAAGCTACAACTGAAAAGTCAAAACGCAGTCGTATCAGCAGCGGCAGACCATACAAATCCCGAATTGCCGTGTGAAACGATAAAAGAACTGTGGGTTGACTAACACACTATCAACATACGTGGCAAAGATGTTCACAATCTGAAACAACATTCCAAACCGAAGGTAGTATAAATACGGCGTAGAATCAGGTGATTCTATTTGTCAGGACGGCCGAGTTGTAAGAGTGTGTACTTAGTATACCCGCCCTAAGCTTTAAGTTAAGT
>NW_023482178.1:0-1856 GCF_013731165.1 Rhagoletis pomonella | reverse complement strand
GATGGTATTTTAGCCTGCATTTGTTTTATTAGTAGAACATTTATTTTTTAACGTTCGCCATTTATTGCGCTTGTAACTAATTAACACTTTTTTATACCTTTCATGAACCTGAACTTTTTTCCATTTTTTGTTAATACCAGAAGAAGAAGAGATAGATCCAAGAAAAAGTATACCAAAAGGATCAGAATGTAGAGCTGAGTCGATTCAGTCATGTCCGTCTGTCTGTCTGTCCCAACGCAATCTAATCCCTCAGTTTCCCAGATATCCAACTGAAATTTGGTAAGCGAATGTAATTTTATAATGTTTGAATCATTTGTCGCAATCGGAAAAATCGGGAACTAAAACATATACATAGCTTTCATATAACTGATTGTTCTGATATGAGGTTTGACTACAATACTCCCTTATTTAGACAGCTAAAACCGATCAATTCCGTCAGCTTTTTACTAATTAGTCATACGAGGTCTACTGATAAAATTGTCAAAATCCGGTTTCTGTAAAGGAGATCTGTCATACCACTGAATAACAGAACACAAACGTTTAAATTGAAGAAGTCTTCTCAAGTAAATTATGTAATAATATGGGAATACCACAAAGTTCCATTCTCGGACTTTTACTGTTCATTCTTTATGTTAAAGATTTAGCGAATTGCTTAAAACATTATCAGGCTAGATTGTTCGTTGATGATACTCTTTTGTATACACTCCGCGAAATTCAATTAAAGGCGCCTAATTTCTCTTCAAAAACCGTGAATTTAAACCGCGAGAATGTTTTTTTTTTTATTAGTTTAGACAACTTATTTCATTTACAGTTAACAACTAAAAAAAGTTGCTTACATATCCAATTACGAGCTCACAATGCAATTTAAAAGCGAAATTCTAAACTCCAGCTGCGAAATTCAATCAAAGGCATTATTAAAAATGGTTTAGAAAACTAAAAAAAAAATGTCAGAAAATGCTTATGCTAATAATGAGTCCATCCTCCAGATTTATTTATAACTTCAAAAATGCGGTTCGGCATCGAAAAGATCACTTTTTGGAACTCCGAATGCGGAATTTTGTACCACTCTTCAGTTACGGTGCTACGCAGCTGTTCTATCGACTAAAACTTTCGTCCTCCAGCGTATACTCGACGAGAAAGATTGCCCCACATGTTCTCAATCGGATTTAGGTCTGGATATCGTGATGGCCACTCTGAAACAGGAATTTCCTTCTCTCGAAGCCAACTACGGGTGGCACGTGATACGTGTATTGCAGCATTATCTTGCTGAAATGTCGCGTTTGTGTCCGGTAGATCTTCCATAAAGTTAATCAAAACTTCGTCCAAAAGATTTATGTAGTCCTCCGAGTTCATACGTCCTGAAATTTTGCAGATTGAAGTCCTTTTGTAGTGGCTGAAACCAGCCCAAACCTCAAAGTACCTCCTCCAAAGTTTCGTTTGGTGGAAAAGCGCTCAGAGCCCCTCAAATCATGCCAGTAGTAATTAAAACCGTCAGGTCCATCGAGGTTAAATTTTTTCTCGTCAGAAAATATAACATTTTTCCACTCCTCGGTCCATCACATGTGCTGTTTTGCAAAGGCTAATCTAGCTGTTTTGTGGGATTCATTCAATGCCGGTTTGGATTTCATTTTTCTCCAAACTAAGCGATCGCTGCTGGCTAAAATTTGTTGCACACGACGTTTACATACTTGTAAGTCAAGGTCTGATACAATTTTGGAAGCCGTTGCGTTTCTTTCCAGCCCAGCGCGAATAATAGCGGATTTTTGCCGAGGAGAGCATTTTTGATTATTTTTATTCGACCGATTAGTATTATAATTCTTTTTTAACTTAATCGCGTTATCTATTGCTGTAGCAGA
>NW_023482177.1:0-1856 GCF_013731165.1 Rhagoletis pomonella | reverse complement strand
GTCGGACCAAAGAGGGGAGATGAGAAGTCTTCACATGCAGGACATATCTAGGTAGATATATAGATATGAATAAAGTAAACACTGCGACCAAAAGTCTATCGTTCCCACGACAGTCAGGTCTACGTAACCGGAACGACCCAGCTTTATATCTGGTCAAGGACTGTCCCTCCAGCAACACTCCCTAAACACTTTGGGGAATTTGTATGTTGTTACAACAACATGTGCTATTCTCTTGGTCATATTTAATATAAGCAGCACCTATCCCTTCTTCGTGGAATTGCCTCGCACTCCAGGAGAAGATGCAATGGTGTCGCAAGAGTAGCAGTGCCTTCGGATCTGCCCACGCTGTGTGCATGCTGATCAGTATGCAGAGGTGCCTCTTAGAGAGCGTTAGACCTGATTTCGTGGTCGATAAATTTCTCCATTACCTTCAGCATAAAGGAGTTGAACGTTTTCGGCCTTGAATAACTCAGTGAGAGGGGAGACCAGTATGTTTGCATGTATGTATATAAAAAAATATTTATCGGACCAAAAAGTAGTGGGTAGGCACTGTGGCCAATGGTAATCAACTATTACCACCTCCGCATGGTTGTAAGCCATGCAGAGTCCGCAGAAGACTCCGGAAGCAATGTCCGGAGGATGCATCAGACTAGGCCGAGCATACTTTGAAGTGCCATCTTATTGAAACTTAAGAAAGTTCAATTACTTGGCAGTTGAGAAGTGCATGTGCAAAAATTTCCTAAATTGCATAAAGGAAATTTTTGCACATGCAGCAGTACATAGCATGTATTTAGGCGCCTGGTGTTAGCAGACGCGCCTAAACAGGCCTGAAAGACTTAGTGAGAGAGTAATCTCTCCTACCTTTCTTCTGAATAAAAATGACGCGGTTGTAAACTCGTCCCAGTTTTTCGTGCGCTTTGCCTGATTGAAGAAACTGCGCACCCCTTTCCCCCACTTTGACTTGGACACGGGACAGCTAGAGTTAAAGACATACAAAATTATGCCCAAAAATCAGCCCGCTGACCCTGTCTTCTAACTCAATGCAGTAAACTTTTTTATATTTTGAATTTAAACTAGGCAGGTTAGCCCTGAGTAGTTCATTATACTTAACCCAGTCAATTTTCCTGGGGTTCCTCTTGACGTAACCTATTTTGACCTCAGCTCCAAGTTGGAATCGGATAATTCTGTAATCCGACAGAGACGGCTCTGTCGAGACCCACCACTGGGTGATTAGATGGCTACTTAATCCGTTCCTGAGAGATGTAAAATACTTCCTCTCTAACCATAGTAACGATGATGGTTCCCGGTGAATTCCATTGATTACCTGTCTATACAATGTTGGGTCCAGTGGGTGAGGTACGTAGTTCTAGACCTCGTCCTTTAATCTTTAGCCCACGTAAAAATATTAAAATGTATGAATTTTATGAAGTGTGAAAAAATTATTTTTATTATAACTTTTGAACTAAGGGTGGACTAGCGACAAAAAGGTTGGGCTAACCCGGGCTAACCTTGGGCAATCGAATGAGAGCGTAAAAGCATTGAAATTCACAAATGAAGTGGTCGGAATCATAAGGGTCGAAGTGCCATTTTTTGAAAATATAAGTTATACCCATATCTGTATAGTTAAATAATAATAATAATAATAGTAATAATAGATTTGCGCTTACACATATGTTAGTGTTTGGCCGAGCTTCTCCTCCGATTTGTGGCGTGCGCCTTGATGTTGTCACACAAAGCGGAGGGACCTACAGTTTTACATCGACTCCGAACGGTGATTGTATTTTTATGAGAAGCTGTTTTTCATGGCAGAAAAACACTCGGAGGTTTGCCATTGCCTGCCGAGTGACGACCGCTGT
>NW_023482176.1:0-1857 GCF_013731165.1 Rhagoletis pomonella | reverse complement strand
TTTACACCGTTCTCCCGATTTTCAAAAATGAGGTGTCAAATGAAAGGGCTTGTCCTCTGGATGTGCAGAAAAGATATATTTTTTTGACAGGGTTGCCACCTGCGTTTAAAATTGTGATATTTACACCGTTCTCCCGATTTTCAAAAATGAGGTGTCAAATGAAAGGGCTTGGCCTCTGGATGTGCAGAAAGGATATATTTTTTGACAGGGTTGCCACCTGCGTTTAAAATTGTGATATTTACACCGTTCTCCCGATTTTCAACAATGAGGTGTTAAATGAAAGGGCTTGCCCTCTAAATTTGTAGCAAGGATATATTTTTTTTTACAGGGTTGCCACCTGCGTTTAAAATTATGGTATTTACACCGTTCTCCCGATTTTCAAAAATGACGTGTAAAATGAAAGGGCTTCACCTCTAGATGTGTAGGAAGGATATATTTTTTTTACAGGGTTGCCACCTGCGTTTAAAATTATGGTATTTACACTGTTCTCCCGATTTTCAAAAATGACGTGTCAAATGAACCTATACGTGCATATGTACCCTGCAGGGAGTGACGTTAGCTTATACCTAACTTTAGTCTGTTTACGCGAACACTAGTGCTAACTATTAACTGTGTATTTTGTTCGAAATAAGCTGACTACTTTTGTGGGGCGATGGCCGCAAAAAAGTCAGACCTGGATACCTCTGCATTACATGTCAACTAACTTGTAACTAACTACTTTTGGACATAAAATATCAATAAGAAAAACAAAATATTTTTTTGTTTTTTTACTTTTTTATTTACTTATTTATTTACTTTATTTTATTACATTTCATATTTGTTTACATATTCTGCTCTGGGTGGCCCCATATTCGAACACCGTCAGACATAACTTCAAAATGATAGTATAAAATTTCGATCTTCCTTTTATTTGTCCTGAATATGAAAAAGAATCTGCGAAGTTCAGAAAAAAGTGTATTGAAAGTAATTTTTGTATGAGGATATTTAATAGAAACTTGTAAAGAAAACCAACTCCCGATTGCGTCTGCATGACTCCTGCACGACTTTACAATTCACTTTAAGTTGGTTTTGTCATAGCTAATTAAAAGTGAGGTATTAATCGAAATCTCGCCAAAAAGCTAACTATAAGTTGGTTAGTTTTAACAATTGATAATTTTTCACTGCAGGGTATGTATGACTATACTTTGGTGCGTTTATTCATATCTACCTACATATTTGCAATATTTATACATATGTACATTGTACAACTATGTATGCATGTGAAAAAAGTTTGTGGATGGTGTTATTATTTTCTTCCATACATGTTAGGTAGAAGTCATTTTCGCTGTTATTCAAACGCGAAATTTTTCTACCCAACATATGCGAAAGCTGTTTGTTTAAAAATATTTCTACACACTTGCAATAATTGTGAGGGCTATTCTCATCTGCAAGCAGAACCGCAAATATTGCTGTTGAATGATGTTCTTCTATAAAGATTTCTGAGAAATACTAACGACCATAATTTCTTGAGAATGCATTCCATTATTGTTAGTGGTATGCACATTATAACGAATTTCTTTCACAATATTAACTAAACTGCGAACAAAACTTTCAAAGAAATCGCTGTCAAATTTATTAATTACAAAACTAAACTTTGAGCTCCTAAAATTTTCAACACTAGATGTTGAAGATAGCAACTAAGCAAAAATATTTGTTTTAATCAGCTTTTATTTACATACGTATGTATGTTCGTATACAAATTCAAGTGCAGAAATTAATAAATATACAGACTCATGTACATAAAATATGAATTATCTTTATGAGTTTTAATTTAAGTAATTTCATGTACATACATACATATTTAAATACATATTTACG
>NW_023482175.1:0-1857 GCF_013731165.1 Rhagoletis pomonella | reverse complement strand
CATACAGGGCTTGGCTTGGGGTTATTCCTATTGATCTATTAACAGAATTATTAAATGCGAACTCAATTTTCAGCAGTTGTTTTACCCAGTCGCTATGGGCTTGAGGTTCGCTGAGTTTTGCTAACATGCCTACTAAGCTTCGATTTACTCTTTCTACCTGACCATTAGCTTGAGGCGAATGTACTGCTTATTTTATATGGGTTATGTTTCTGTCGTCTAAATATTCTTTGAATTCTTTGGACGTAAAACAACTTCCTCCGTCCGTAACGCACCTATGCGGACGGCTATAGTATTCGAAATATTTGTTTAGGGCTGCTGTTACTTCTTTGGTACTAGTGGTTAGTACTGGGTATAATTTAATGTATTTAGTGAACGCATCTATTATTACTAAAATGTGCTTTCTTTTTGATTGCAATGACGGAAATGGCCCTAAGTGGTCTAGGTGTATCGTATGGAAAGGTTTTGGCTCTTTAGGGATATTATGCAGGTTCTTATTATTTGTTTTGTCTGTCGCTGAATATATAATGCATCGGATACAGTTTTTCTTAAAATTGTTAATTTTTCTTTTCATATCTGGGAACCAGTAGTTTGTTTTAACTTTCTGATAGCACTTTTCGACACCTTGATGACCCAACTGCTCGCGTGTTGACCGTATGAGTTCTCTTTCTAGCTCCTTAGGGACAAATAGCAGTAACTGATTTCCATGTTTTCTGAAAACTACCCCATTTTCCATCGCGAATTTAGTAAGTTCCTCCTTCTCTAGTCGGTTTTTCAATTCTGTTGTTTCTTTGTCCCTATTTTGCATAATTTGTAATTTGAAATCAACTACAGCTACTATCCCGTCATAATTTGTTTCTACTCTACTTAAGGCATCTACGTACGGCATTTTCGTACCTGCCCGGTGGGATATTGTGTAGCTGAAGTTTTCAAGCTCTAGCGCCCATCTTGCAATTCGACTGTTAACTAGCGTTTTATTAAGGGTTTGTGCTAGTGAGTTACAATCCGTTACTATTTTGAAATTTAAGCCCTCCAGATACACTCTAAACCTGCGCAACGCGTAGATAACTGCATAGTGTTTCCAATTCGAAACTGTGATAGCGGCTTTCGGCATCTGAAGTTCTTTTTGAGAAATATGCCACTGGGTGGAAACTGTTGTCTTTTTGTTTTTGGAACAATATTGCTCCGAAGCCGTTGGAACTTGCATCGCAGTGCAGTTCGGTTTCATTTTTGGGATTATAAATTGCTAATACGGGTCGCGACATTAATTTTTCTTTAAGCTTCTTAAAAGCGGAAACACATTTTTCACAAAATAAAAAATTGGAGTCCTTTTTCAGAAGCTCGTATAACGGACGTGCTATAATCGAGAAGGATTGGACAAACTTTCGAAAATACGAACACAATCCTACGAATGATTGTAACTCTCGTTGATTTCTGGGCATCGGAAAATTCGTAATTGCACTAATATGGCTGTCTGAAGCAGGGCTGCACATTAACGTTAATTTTATCAATAAACGAAAATTCAAAATCGTTTTGGTTTTTTACATCGATAATGTTAACATTATGTGTTTATCAAAAAAAATTCGTTTTGTTAATTATCAGAAAAATATGTCAACAAAAAAAAAAAACTTTGTTTCGTTGATTATCAAAAAAAATATCAAAAAAGGAAAATTTTTTCTGCCGCAAACATAAAATTTAATAAACAGGCACACTACTAAACCAAATCTCCCAATACGAACCAAGAAGCGAAAATACCACAGAGGCATTTTCAATCATAGAAGCATTCAATGAAAATTGCGATTTGAAGGCCAACTTAGCAGACTATTGGGAGTCAAAAAAATTTACTCACAGTACCTTGTA
>NW_023482174.1:0-1857 GCF_013731165.1 Rhagoletis pomonella | reverse complement strand
CAGTATCACCGATTATTTGCTGATTTTTTTCGAAACTCAGCAGATGGCAATGGGTCTCAGAAAAAGTAAGCTTCAGCTCTGACTCAATTTTTGCACTTTAGAAGTCAGCTCAAGCTCAAGAAACCGCTATTCCCAGTTGCGGTGTATAGCCATACATACATATGTGTGTATGTTGTAATTCTTCTAACGACAATTGCACTCGCGGTTTGGTACTGAAATGATGCAACCTTTTACATAAAAGATTACATTTTTGTAAGCACATATTCCCATTGACTTTTGTTGCTTAGTTTCATCGTTTTAATGCAACAAAGGTGCTTGCTACGGATGTAATGCAAAATTGAGGCTAAAAATCACTAACAAAAATTGTTGTTAAAGCAAAATGAAAGTGAAAATATTTTGTGTGTTAATTTCTATTTTTCAATTTAAATATTTGCGCATGCTTGTGCTAATTTAGTGGTTTTATATACAAATAGTTATTCTGTTAAATTTACTAAATCTTAATTAACTATTCATGCAAGTCATTTGCTAGCTATCTGTGGTTTTGATTGCCTGAACTTTTTTCATACTGGTTTTTATACCATAAGTACTTAATTAAAACAAAAAACTATAATTACATTCAACCCACATTGAATTTTACACTAGCTAATTAATATAAATAAAAAAACATGTACTTAGTGGGAACTTAGCTCAACTTCAGCATGCATGCATGTTAGGGCGGTCCTTAAAACTTCAACATCGAAATTTTACCTATGTTTTACACACAAAATAAACACGCATACGGCAAATTCAAAATAAAAAAATTAAAATTGAGGCTCACTGTTGGGACTTGAACAAATCTAATTTTAAGTTTTTTTAAATTATAAAAATTTTACTAAATGCTGACAGCAGTTCTGATAGATTTGACTTATTACTAAAATTTATTCATTCCATTTCATAGACTCCCGGAATTATAGCTGGTCAAAGTCAAATTTTGTCGAATTTTTCCGATTTAGAGAATTTAATTTTTTCCAACTTTGGGAGCGAGCCCTAAAATATTTTTATAATTTGGAAATAATCGTGGATTTGTATTTATGTATATAGTGATGTTGATATTTTTAGTACCACCCTAATTTAATAACAAACCTATCGCCACAACCAAGAAACTGGCGTGAAATCCTCCTGAAATCGTCTGATATCAAGCCTTACGCTACAAATAGCTTCACTGGCGAATTATCGAAGCAACATTTGAGATTCCACGTAGCTACTAGAAAAGCTTTTTTTCGGTTTTTTTGTTCTTGCGTCAAGATAAGTGTTGAATGTAGCTTGCAGTGGATTTACGTCTGATGACACAACGTAAAACCAAATTTGTTAAGGGTTCCATCACCCTTTTCTAAAACACATCATCCTCGAAAAGTGCGCACTTCTCAGGTTTTTACTTTTGTTTTGCAAACTCTATTGGTTTAATTATTGCACAGAGTGTAGGCAGATAATAATGCATTCACATAATTTTTGGCTAAATAAGTACATGCATGTATACGCAATTATATGATTGAATAAATTAGGCAAGCAATTATTTTAATTAGAACATAATGGCAATCAATAGCAAATAGATTGAATACTTTTTATAGGCACGCCCACTGCCGGCCTGTGTGCACACCCACGCACTTCATTAGCATTTAATTTGCGTGTAAAGAGTTCGTAATTAAATATTTTGCTGCACTAAAGTAGTGTGCTATTTTGTTTGTAGTATTTCACATATTCATACTTATAAATGTGATTTAGCTTGGAAAATTATATGGCAAAAAACTTAGTTGTGTGTTTTTTTTTTATTTTTGTGAATCTGCAGTGAGATTCTGGAAATCGCTAAGATAAATTTTC
>NW_023482173.1:0-1858 GCF_013731165.1 Rhagoletis pomonella | reverse complement strand
GGGCAAGCAATGGACCTTACCGGGGTCACACAGGGCGGATTGTGAATAGCCAACTTCAGAAGATGAGCTACGAATAAGCAATTAGCAACCCCAGACCAAGAGCGCCAGGAGATGGGGGCCTGATTTAAAAGATCAGCCATGCTTAATGAAGATCAGACATGCTTAATGAAGCTCCTGTGTCCGGGCGATTATATGTCGCCTCCCAAAAAGCATACCAGGGTTAAGGCCAGTCAGATCCTGTTAATGGCATACTGGAAAGCGTATATGATTAGTTCTACCTGATGATACCTCACAGAAATGGCTGGTGGGATAACGCTGCAATCGCCTCCGTCTCGTTAAAACCCTGGCAGGTCTTCAAGTACGTTCAATATACGTCGCTATTTGGTTGGCCGCTCAGGTCAAGGTAAGATTCACTCCTGGTTTTGCGCTGTCTTGGCTCTGAACACAATATCCTATAAGGACTTGTGACAACCCTCGCGATGGTCTACTCCTTTAACTGGGATGAACTTCGGGACATTTAAAAGCGACTGTGTTACCTGTCGAGATAGCAGCTTGAAGCGGAGACCCAAAAGAAATGAATAAACAAAAACAAAAACAAGCCATCAATAGGAACAAACCCTTTTACAAATGCACTCTATGCAAATTCATAAGTAAACCAAATATATGAGGGGGTTATAATAAAGAGAATGTATACAAAGCCAGCGCACTGAGCTTTTGAAGTTATAGTGCTTTTGGGAGTGTCCAGATGGGGCGATTTAGCGCCAATTTGAAATTTTTTTTTGCTATTGCGCGTAAAATTTTAGGAAATTGGCTTTGGCGATTTTTTCCCTTCAAATAATTTTTTTGTGCGCTATCATGTAAATGCGTCGATGATAAGTAGGTTATGGAGTTGGAGCTTTAATTTTGATGTGGCAACACTTTTTATTGTTATCAATTTTGTTGTAGCATATCGAATATTTGCCAATATTAAACCACCATTTGTGACAACTCCCGCTGAATGTGAAATTTGCAATTTCATTTGTCGAAATAGCTGATCTCGCCGTATTATAGCTTTTATTTTATTATTAGCGCTTAAAAGCGGATTGTGCGGTCAATCAATTGATATGAGTTATAATAAATTTATAAATTGCGCAGTTCTATTGGGAAATGTGTTAATGCAAATATTTTTTAAATGTATGAATATTTTTAAAGAAAATTGTTTGTACATCTCGCAAGAAACACTGCACGTAAGTCCAAGGTGGATCGTCCCGGGACCGTGCAAAACAGGTTAGGCAGGGTGATAGCGCTGATAAGCTTGCGTAAGTGGCGAGATCGGGAAACCTCCCGCTGTTTCCACTACAGTGAAGGTGTCTCAACCACCAAAGGCAGGCAACGGCAACACCACATCCAAATAAACCTACAACATGCCAAGGTGACTTCAGCGGTCCTGTCACAGTTTATGAGGCACGTTTTATGAGGATCACCTTGACTTCGCCTTTAGCCAGGTGTTTAGTTTTGTAAAAACAAATATTATATTATTCCCGTTTTCTTTCAACAACAATAATCGCAGCTATGTAAGTAATATACTGCGTTACTAAATACGTGCACTAGACGCACAAATATAAACATATATACACATACACACGTAAAAGCATACTTAGACGTAAGCTATTCTATGACTCCTTCAACGAAGGACGGCCTGAAGCCTGCCTGATAATAGCTAATCATATGAACGCGTTTCTCATTCCAGAATTTACCAACAAGGACCAGATCGTAGTCTACCTCTCGGAGAAAACACGCAAGAGCTAGTCATTTGTTCAGTGTACGTTATGTGACCAACCGTACTTCTTTCGGAAGTACAGTACTTCTTTTTTCGCTC
>NW_023482172.1:0-1858 GCF_013731165.1 Rhagoletis pomonella | reverse complement strand
AGCCTTGGAGAGGTTTTCTAATTAAACACGTAGCAAAACTTATAGGTACAAAGTAACTTACCGGAAAATCTTCTGCTTTGGAACTAAAACGTGACTACAATTTTTTATATCTTTGATGGTCTTCGGAGTACTTCGGCAGGACTTGGAATTGACCCGATACATTCCAGTTTATTGATAAATTTCAATTATTTGATTCGATGAATTTCAAAAACACTAAAATCCGATAACTTAACAAAATTCGATAACTCGACTAATTTCGATAACTGTGAAATTAGACGGCCCGGTAAATTTCGATAACTCAAAAATGTATATACATATCTTTGAATGCCTTTATAAATTTTTACTTTTGACAGCTCCACGTTTTTCGAAAGTTATCGAAACATTTCGATAACTCGTTACACTCTGTTAACACGATAAAACTCGATAAGCTTATATAACCGTGAAATTTCGATATATTGATATATTTTGAAAATTCCATAAACTGCGTTTGGATGAATCGACCAATTTCAGTAGATCAATAAATATCGATAACTCTGTAAGTTGAAAGAACTCGATGCATTACGATAACTCGATAAATTTCGTTAAGTCTATCAATAATGATAATTCAATAAATATCGATAACTTGATATATATTTTTTTAACTTGACAAATTTCGATAATCCCATAAAGTTTTATAGCCCGATAACTATCCGCAAATTTCGACAACTAAGTGTCTGTGTCTATAAGTTTCAACAACTCAATAAACATTGGTCAATTGATCAAATTCGATACGTTGCGATAACTTAATAAGCATGGCTAAATTTCAATAACTATAAACCTCGATGATTCGATGAACTTCGGTAAGCTTATGGCTGAATTTATTTCGATTCCTATCGAAAAGTGTCAATTCAGTTACCCTAATTCTTATTATTTATATTTCTCGTTGTCTCCATTTTGGTCTTTTTTGTCTTCATCGTTATCATTTGTTTCTTCGTCTTCATATTAATCTTTATTTCAAAGTTTAATTTCAAATACGAAGTAAAACAAAATGCGAAAACAGCTCAAATTCAAAAAAATGCAACGGTTCCGAGCTTAGTCTGAAATTTCAAGTCTTTAGCTCATCGGGAAGTTGATTAAAAATGTATTGCAGATTTGATTACACACAGGTGAAACTTAATAAAACCTTCTAAAAATCGCATTACCTACATTTTTCGGGAAAATTACTTTTTTACCTTTTTTAGTGTTACTGCGTATTACCACCGTTAACTTCAAATTTCCATGTATACTTACATGTGTCTTTCAGATGTACTTAGTCTCCTTAGGAGTATTTTTAACCTAGGTTGTTGTTTTTGTAATGTACTTTTTAGTTAACTAATTATTGGGTTTTCATGAAAATTGTTAAAACTTCTAAAATATACATGTCATCAATAAAAATAAATCTCGACCTGCTAAAAAAACAAGCAAAGATATATTTTAATTTAACATATCTATGTGCAATAAAAAACAGTGACATAGTTATTGGGAGGGGGGAACAAGTTAAATTTCGTAGGTCTGCTAAGAAGTCATGAATGTCTTTCAGAAGCCAACGACCCAAAACATCGAAACCGCTTGCGTAGCAGTTGGCAAGAGCAGAACGCCATAACCTCATCGGATTACTCCTCAAAATCGTCAGATGACCGTATTGGTCAAGGGTCCACTTTTCAGTAAGACAATGACTCGAAACTTTCAGCCAAAATATGCAGGGGCATCGTAAATATTTTTTGAACAAGAGCGAAAGCTCAAAGTCATGTTGTGGCCACCACAGTCCGCAGATCTCAACCCTATCAAGCTTCTGTGGGATCAATTAGATCCAGCAGTACGTAAATTTTGTCCGACTTCC
>NW_023482171.1:0-1858 GCF_013731165.1 Rhagoletis pomonella | reverse complement strand
TTTGCTTGCATTGTTGTAATTATGTGCTGGTTTTATAATTTTTTTTTCACTAGCTGCGTTGGTTAACTCGTTTGTTTCTTGCGGTTATTGAAAACTTGTTTGTTGTAGTTTTTACCACCAGCTAGTTTCTTGACTTAAAATTTCGTATATCGTTTTCGTTTATTTTGCGTAGTATTTTGTTAACATACCGTGGCGGTCAAAAGTGGTTGAATGGTGTTTCGTTTTTAATATTTACAATGCTTTTGAAGCTAAATTTTTTTTGATATCTTTTTATAAAAATATGTTTTATGCTTTAACAAACCCCGTATAAATCGCAGTTTCAAACTGAAACAGAATTTAGGAGAATTCCACAAATTGTTGTCTAAATTTTGAGCTTTTTAACCAGAATTTTTAAAAAGTTTTTGGGCATGCAATTAACAGGCTTATCAATTTTTATTAAAATAAGTGCAAGTTTTGAACGGCTAAAAATGGCATTGATTTTTTAATAATTTTTTTTGTTGACGGCGTTTGCCACTTTTAATTAACAAAAAAAAAAATTTTATTCAACAGAATTTTCTTTTTCGTTTCATACCCATATTATTATTTGACATTGTACTGAATTTAAAAAAAAAATTTAATTATTCATCTCTTTGAAATTTTAAAGGGCCTTAAAAAAGTCGTCACGTCAGAGAAAAAAAAACTAAAAACACAGTTTTACTCTATTTTTCCTATTTTGTTTTTGTCGCACGGTATTACAATCAACTCTTTGGAGGCTTTTCTGCATTTTCTCAAAAGATGTTTCGGTTTACAAACGAACGAAAAGGACGACTATAATATCATAAAACTAAAATCTTTTAAAACTCTTCGAGGTTTTTAGCAGCCTCAAAATGCAGAAGTTCACTTAAGAGGAGAGAAGACTGAAGCTGGACGTTTTTTCGGTAACTTTTGTAGCAGAGACCAAGAACAACAGATATGATCTGTCGAGAACCACCTTAATGCCAATTATATACGAAGAAAACCCTGGAGAACGTTCCCAAAGCGACCAAAATGCGAGCAATACTTTCGGAAAAATTTTTAAGAGAACGAAATTGTAACAAAAGTGTTTGGAATGTTCTAGCAAAAAAAAAACGGGAAAAAAGTTTTAGCAGCGTTTGGACAAAGAACCGAACTAATCGGGAAGAGCGGAGGCGAGAACAACATTTCTCTCATAGCGCTCATGAGTTTGAAACTTCTGAATATTAAAGTGAAACTCCTGAGAGGCACTGCTTTAATAATCTTGGAGAAATTCGAACCAGTAGCAACGTTTTAAAGTTAATAAAAAAAATATGCTTCTTGATAGATTAAACAACGAGAATTTCGAAATTATTATCAACTAAGTATTTGGTCAACGGAATCCAAATTTCTCTTTTACTCTTTTAAGTATTATTGTACTTACATATAATATTTTGAAAAAACTAAACAGAGTGACTTTACCAATATTGGAACACAGCTAATGAACGGTACACTCGAAAAATATCTTAAAAATAACCAGTGCTTGTCGGTAACGAACAAAAAAAAATTTAAATGATTCAGCTTTCCTCTAGCCTAGACTTATCAATTTATCACCCCAACTAGCAGACGGGGGTGAGAATGCGTACCGTTTTGATTTAGTGCTGCGCGATAACAAAATGTAATGTCAAGGACGTTCCTGAACACGGTTCCAACATTAACAAAAGTATTGAGAACATTTTGAAATTGAAAAAAATGCCGTTTAGGAACGTTTCCGTAAAGTACAAAATAAGAACAAAACTCTCGGAACGCTCTCAAAAAACAAAAAAAAAAGTTAAAACAAAACTCTGAAGAACGTTCGCAAGAACAAGGTAATGAGAACAAAACTGTC
>NW_023482170.1:0-1859 GCF_013731165.1 Rhagoletis pomonella | reverse complement strand
GAGGCTAAGAAATTGTCCAACATTTCCGACAACCACAGCAGCGCGCACACAAACAAAAAACCCGAAAAATACTTATGGAAATAATAGAGGCAAAAGCCGCAACAATGGCTCTGCGCCCCTACTGCTACCACCACACTGCACGCTGCTCCATTTAGCTGCAGTTTAATAGGGCGGAAAAATAATTGAACCATTATCAACAAACAACTGAGCGAGTAAATGGAAACAATGAGAAGGTGAAGCAGATATGAACGGTATGTGGTGCAAGTACCCAAGTATGAGCGTATGAATGGGTGTATGCATTATGGCAAACACACATATATACATATATACATACATATGTATGTATAAGCATATGTCCGTTTAATAGCCAAGTGCATACAGCCGTGTGAGCATTAAATGTATGTATGAGGTTAGGATTTTCATGCATTAGTATTTGACAGATCACGTGGGATTTCAGACATGGTGTCAAAGAGAAAGATGCTCAGTATGCTTTGAAATTTCATCATGAATAGACTTACTAACGAGCAACGCTTGCAAATCATTGAATTTTATTACCAAAATCAGTGTTCGGTTCGAAATGTGTTTCGCGCTTTACGTCCGATTTATGGTCTACATAATCGACCAAGTGAGCAAACAATTAATGCGATTGTGACCAAGTTTCGCACTCAGTTTACTTTATTGGACATTAAACCAACCACACGAATGCGTACAGTGCGTACAGAAGAGAATATTGCGTCTGTTTCTGAGAGTGTTGCTGAAGACCGTGAAATGTCGATTCGTCGCCGTTCGCAGCAATTGGGTTTGTGTTATTCGACCACATGGAAGATTTTACGCAAAGATCTTGGTGTAAAACCGTATAAAATACAGCTCGTGCAAGAACTGAAGCCGAACGATCTGCCACAACGTCGAATTTTCAGTGAATGGGCCCTAGAAAAGTTGGCAGAAAATCCGCTTTTTTATCGACAAATTTTGTTCAGCGATGAGGCTCATTTCTGGTTGAATGGCTTCGTAAATAAGCAAAATTGCCGCATTTGGAGTGAAGAGCAACCAGAAGCCGTTCAAGAACTGCCCATGCATCCCGAAAAATGCACTGTTTGGTGTGGTTTGTACGCTGGTGGAATCATTGGACCGTATTTTTTCAAAGATGCTGTTGGACGCAACGTTACGGTGAATGGCGATCGCTATCGTTCGATGCTAACAAACTTTTTGTTGCCAAAAATGGAAGAACTGAACTTGGTTGACATGTGGTTTCAACAAGATGGCGCTACATGCCACACAGCTCGTGATTCTATGGCCATTTTGAGGGAAAACTTCGGAGAACAATTCATCTCAAGAAATGGACCGGTAAGTTGGCCACCAAGATCATGCGATTTGACGCCTTTAGACTATTTTTTGTGGGGCTACGTCAAGTCTAAAGTCTACAGAAATAAGCCAGCAACTATTCCAGCTTTGGAAGACAACATTTCCGAAGAAATTCGGGCTATTCCGGCCGAAATGCTCGAAAAAGTTGCCCAAAATTGGACTTTCCGAATGGACCACCTAAGACGCAGCCGCGGTCAACATTTAAATGAAATTATCTTCAAAAAGTAAATGTCATGGACCAATCTAACGTTTCAAATAAAGAACCGATGAGATTTTGCAAATTTTATGCGTTTTTTTTAAAAAAAAAGGTATCAAGCTCTTAAAAAATCACCCGTTAGATACACATAAACGTGTATTTTTCTGACAGTTTGATGAGGGAGTAGCTTTCATCAGTGGGTGTGGCAAGGTGCTCCTATTTTGCTTGAACTGAAATATATCAGGTACAATTGTCCTTACTCACACATATCGGTATGCATTTGGACCTTATACTATATAGC
>NW_023482169.1:0-1859 GCF_013731165.1 Rhagoletis pomonella | reverse complement strand
CAAACATTCCGAGACACTGCACCTGATCATAGAGCAGTCATCAAAGCGTATTTACTTGAACTTTGCTGGAGACAAAGGAAAGCACTTATCATCCAGAACAATGGAAAACCTACTATTCCATCTACAAGTAATCCTTTTCCCCAGAGATAATATGAACCAGGTAGTTGCTTTCAAAAGCAAATTAAATAGAGCAGCAAAGAAACCTAAAGAACTCTCTGCAGTGGTACAAAGAAATTTAACGAGCATTTTTCAAACGGAAGGCTATGCCATAATTCGGTATGGAGATGTGTAAATATGTTAAAAGAAGAGCTGAGGAAAAACAGAACTTGTAGAAATAATAGAAAAATAATGGCGAAGCACCACAGGACTTCACCAAGCCAAAAGCTTATTGGGAGCTGCAGGCTTCTAATTCACCTCTCTAAGAGGATAATCACATTCATCCTTAAAAGGCATTGTAGACTAACAGCTCATCTGCATAAATTTAGCATCTGGTTCAATGATCTGTGTGGCTTTTTCGAAATCGAGAAAATATCCAACAATTATTTAGACATGACTAGTAATGCATTGTAAAGATTTTTCTCAGAAAAATAGAACTCATAATATTCAAAAGGTCGCCAAATATGAGTGCGTGGAGCATAACTACTTTACGATTGACTAAATCCGAACGTTCCAGAATGACACACTATACTCAGACAGAATAAATTGGTCGGTTCATTGCTAGGAGCTCAAAAAACTCCACACCCTTACCCCACCCACACCCTACCATACTGGCAGCATAACTTCGCTTTGAAAAACTTTTACTTTTGACGTACAAGTATTTTGCGGCGAATCATGGTGATGGAATCAAAAAAATTTGCTTTCCAAAATTTTGCTAAAAAATCACGTTTTATCAGCAGTTATAATTCCTTTAAAAAAAATATCCTTTTTTCTGTTTCGGCAACATAACGCAAACATTTATCTTCTAGCACTTACAAATTAATTTTTTTGAGTTCATGTGAAATCTAAATGTTGAGCTTGCTGATTCTTTAGCTGGATCGTAAGACCTGATCTTGTCAGAAAGCATTACTCTTGCAGAGCAAGCTGTCAATAAGCTTTATTAGTTAGGCTAGTAATCATCTTTAGCTTATTCAGAAATTGGACTCCCACTACAAAATCTTTGCAAATGAAGACTTCCTTTCTTCTTCTTCCCTTTACTATTTCATGTTGAGCTTCTGAAAGATGGTCAAGAGCAACCCACCTTTTTATATGCAGGTCACACACGAACACAAACTGATAAGCCTCAAAACCGCAATACCTCCAGAGTGTATTTGCAGCCGCGTAGCTATGATGTCATCGGGTCGTAGGACTTCAAGAGTTTTGATGAATTTATCGCCCAGGATACGTTACGATCGTTCAGAAGATGGAACCGCTATATATTTATGATTATTTCAAGGAAAAATATTAACATATATTTTTGGAGAAACCAATTTTCTCGGCCCCCAGACGTAAAAACCAACAGGCTACGAATGAAAACGAATCAATGTTAAAGCTGACTAGAATGTTGTGCCATGCAAGTATGTATGTACTTATCTCTTCGAATGTACATATGTACACACGCTTATATAGACAAGGTTGTAATATCTCGCTTTATATTTGTATGTAAGTTAGGGCGGGTCAATTTTTATGGGAGGTTTATTGGATTATGCGCGTGTAGCAAAGAAGGATTCTACGTGTAATTCTAAGCAAATATGCCGAAAAATCTATGGGCCTAAAATCAATTTTTAATTTGCCGAATTTCGAAAATAGGTTTCTTGCCATTTTCCTGTAGTGTCGTAAATAAGTACTTAAATTTTGTATAATAACATGCTAAAGGATTTTTT
>NW_023482168.1:758-1859 GCF_013731165.1 Rhagoletis pomonella | reverse complement strand
ATGTTAACCCTCCCTTAGGCAGACGAGTCTGGTCAGACCTTTTTCATTAATTTGCTATCCTCCAAACAATAGACCAGATCAAAAAGACAATAAAGGGACAGTTATAAGATGTTTTACTGTTAACGAGCCTACTGGGTCCAGCCAGACCTATATTACACCGTACGATAGTCAATTTTCTACACAAAAAAATCAATATACTCGCGAAACTAGAAGCAAATTATAGTTAAAGTGCGTTTTTTTAAAGGACTTTGAAATTTCAAGGATATGCTTAATTCAAAAAAATATTTAAAACATTCAGTGTAATGTAGAATAACAATAAGGAAACCAAATGAAAAAAAAATTCTGTGAAATTGAAAAATAAAATTTTATTGAAAATGCTTGAAAGTTTCCAGTAATTATATTTGAAAAATATATTTATACATATGGTAATTATTAGTATATACACTAGGCTGGGTCGATTTTGTATGGGGGAAAATAAGAGGCATTTGACCGTATTGTAATAGTAATATTGTGATGTCTTAGGTCTTAGCCACTTGTTATTGGCCACAAAAATTTAATTACAACTTATCTTTAGCCCGCGCTTGATTGAACGAATATTGAAAATGAACTTTGGCGGGTAATATCTACACCCAGAAAAAGGTTTAGTTATAATAACCAAGATTTGGTTATAGTGATCAACTGGCATAGCTGGATATGGCGAAATAAATGTATAATTCAAGTCTGCAATTTACTTAAGACAAATGGGACAAATGTATATTTCCTAATAATTACAAAACGACTACCTTGAGTGGACAATATTGTTAGTTGAATAAAATCATTGTTGAGTAAATATAAATCGTCACCTAAAATGCAAAAGGCCGTAACTAACATTTTAGTATTTTACAGGAGAAGCAAAAAACGTTATAAATTAAAGACTACTTAAAGCTAAATATCCAAATTTTAGATTTAAGCTTAGAAAACAAAGACGGATTTGTTTCTGAAAACCAAATTAATGGGAAAAAGTAGTTTTTAAGAAATGTTAGTTACGGCCGTTTGCACTCTATTTTTCTGAAACCAAAAAACCGTAACTACTTGAAAAATATTGTGCATAAAATAAAACAA
>NW_023482168.1:0-658 GCF_013731165.1 Rhagoletis pomonella | reverse complement strand
TTAAAATAAGAAAATGTGCTTTTAGGCTGTAACTAAAAAAGTTTTTAACAAGTTATGTCTTTTTCTATCTATTTATTGTAAGTATTTTACCACAAAAGAAATTATTTAATTAATAAATTTAATTCGAGAAAATAAAATTAAATTAAACTGGTTAAGAAAAACAAAAAATTCATTTGAAAACAACAAAACCTGCATTACAAATAGCAAATTAGAATAGGTTTAAGATGTAAAGGGTATACTATCATAAAAGCTGTGGCAGTCAGCCGGAAGTAAAAATTTAAGTTCCTGCAGGTGTTCCCATTTCTTTTTGGATATTGGTATTCTTTCGGTATGTAACTGTGAAGGTTCGATGTCCTTAAATTTTTGTTGTGTACGTTGTGGCAAAACGTTATAATCGTCGTTGATATTTGTTTTATAATAAATTATTCCAGATGGATCATATGCCAAGGCACGTATCATATTAACAGTTGGCTCTCCGGATTTTTTGCCTGTAATGAAGATACTGAGTTTTTATACATAATTTATACATGTGTGTTAAATTTTACCTGGTCGAATAGATACGTAGCGCTTAGGAATACTTTCGTAGTCAAGGAAATACTTGTAATCAACATGATGCACTTTTAGAGGAAATGGGTTCTTTCGAGACTCTCTAATCAAG
>NW_023482167.1:0-1860 GCF_013731165.1 Rhagoletis pomonella | reverse complement strand
AACCCTTACTAAGTAGAATTCTCCTTTCTGTGTTGCCGGAAAAGGGGGGAGAAGTATTTTTGCGCAGAACTTCTTTCTGCGTAGGCGGCCTTCGGCCGCGCTTAGGGATTATAACCCTTACTAAGTAGAATTCTCCTTTCTGTGTTGCCGGAAAAGAAGGGCGGAAGTATTTTTGCGCAGAATTTCTCTCTGCGTAGGCGGCTCGCGCTTAGGGATTAAAACTCTTACTAAGTAGAAGTAAATAATTCATATTAGAAAAAAACGAAATTATCCGTATTCACACTTTCGTTAGAAAACCGAAATAATGCATATAACAAAAACCGAAATAATGCATGCATGCACAATTTCGGTTCAAACCCGAAATAATGCATATGGCAAAAACCGAAATAAAGCATACATGCGCAGTTTCGGATGAAAACCGAAATAATGCATATATGAAAGACGAAGGTATGCATACATGCACAATTTCGGTTGAAAACCGAAATAATGCATATAACAAAAACCGAAATAATGCATGCATGCACAGTTTCGGTTGAAACCCGAACTAATGCATATGAAAAACCCGAAGTAATGCATACATACAGAGTGTCGGTTGAAAGCCGAAATAATGCATATGAGAAAATACCGAAATTATGCATATGCATACTTTCGTTTTAAAAGCGAAATAATGCATATGAAAAAAAAACGAAGTAATGCATACATGCACAGTTTCGGTTGAAAACCGAAATAATGCATATGGCAAAAACCGAAATGAAGCATACATGCACAGTTTCGGTTGAAACCGAAATAATGCCTAAATGCACAGTTTCCTTATGCGCAATTTCGGTGCCCTCTTTATTTGCATCAGTTCGAATGCAACCGTCGTCTACCACGTACCCGAGATACCTTACTTCACGATAACGAAACTTACTTTTCTCAACATTGATTGTGAGCTTGGCTTCACGTAAACACCTAGCGACCTTTTCCAACAAACACAAATGAGACGAAAAACTTTCGGAACAAACTAACAAATCGTCTAAATACACAAACACACACTCACGTAAAGCAGCCGATATGAATTTGCCGCGTTACATAAACCAAAAGGCATAGCAGTGAAATGATACACTGTGAAGGCTGTCTTTTCCCTAGACTTCTCTAATGGAATCTGCCAAAACGCATCTTTTAAATCTATAGCCGATATAAAGCGCGTGGTTCTGTAGTCGGCTGAGGATTCCTTCCACGTGTGGTAGTGGATATGCGTCCTTAATTGTCCTTTCGTTTACTTTCCTAGCATCTAAACATAATCTATTCTTAGTGCCCTTTATTCCTATAGAGACGAAGGAAATCCAACTACTGTTGCTTTCTTCTATGACCCACATACTCAGCATTCTATCTAGCTCCTGATACACTAACTTCTGGATCGGTGGTGATATAGGGTAGTGCCGCTTTTTGACCGGAAGATTTTCATTCGTCACTTCGCTGACGTGCTCTTCTTGGTCTGTTTTTCCAAGCCCTAGTACGGCGAACGATGGGAACTGCGCTTTTATCTTTTTCAATGCTACGCTCTCCTCATGCGTTAAATCATGCTGCACCGCGTCAAATGACAAGTCACCCTCGGTGCGAGCTCTGAACGATCGCGATCTTTGCTTTAACACCCCTACAGACAACATCCAAATCGACAGCTCTCCAAAAGTCGATTCCTAGGTAAACCTCCTGCTGCAAATCGGGCCCGATCAAAAACTCGAGATCTCTCGAGACCCCATCCCATAACACCGGCAAAACAATCGCACCTAGTACTGGCGTTTCGCCCCCATTGGCGGTTCGAATATTTTGTCCCTTAATTTTGCGAATTTCATCCTCCCTTCCAAAAATTTTAGGGAG
>NW_023482166.1:0-1860 GCF_013731165.1 Rhagoletis pomonella | reverse complement strand
AACCCTTACTAAGTAGAATTCTCCTTTCTGTGTTGCCGGAAAAGGGGGGAGAAGTATTTTTGCGCAGAACTTCTTTCTGCGTAGGCGGCCTTCGGCCGCGCTTAGGGATTATAACCCTTACTAAGTAGAATTCTCCTTTCTGTGTTGCCGGAAAAGAAGGGCGGAAGTATTTTTGCGCAGAATTTCTCTCTGCGTAGGCGGCTTTCAGCCGCGCTTAGGGATTAAAACTCTTACTAAGTAGAAGTAAATAATTCATATTAGAAAAAAACGAAATTATCCGTATTCACACTTTCGTTAGAAAACCGAAATAATGCATATAACAAAAACCGAAATAATGCATGCATGCACAATTTCGGTTCAAACCCGAAATAATGCATATGGCAAAAACCGAAATAAAGCATACATGCGCAGTTTCGGATGAAAACCGAAATAATGCATATATGAAAGACGAAGGTATGCATACATGCACAATTTCGGTTGAAAACCGAAATAATGCATATAACAAAAACCGAAATAATGCATGCATGCACAGTTTCGGTTGAAACCCGAACTAATGCATATGAAAAACCCGAAGTAATGCATACATACAGAGTGTCGGTTGAAAGCCGAAATAATGCATATGAGAAAATACCGAAATTATGCATATGCATACTTTCGTTTTAAAAGCGAAATAATGCATATGAAAAAAAAACGAAGTAATGCATACATGCACAGTTTCGGTTGAAAACCGAAATAATGCATATGGCAAAAACCGAAATGAAGCATACATGCACAGTTTCGGTTGAAACCGAAATAATGCCTAAATGCACAGTTTCCTTATGCGCAATTTCGGTGCCCTCTTTATTTGCATCAGTTCGAATGCAACCGTCGTCTACCACGTACCCGAGATACCTTACTTCACGATAACGAAACTTACTTTTCTCAACATTGATTGTGAGCTTGGCTTCACGTAAACACCTAGCGACCTTTTCCAACAAACACAAATGAGACGAAAAACTTTCGGAACAAACTAACAAATCGTCTAAATACACAAACACACACTCACGTAAAGCAGCCGATATGAATTTGCCGCGTTACATAAACCAAAAGGCATAGCAGTGAAATGATACACTGTGAAGGCTGTCTTTTCCCTAGACTTCTCTACCAAATCGCATCTTTTAAATCTATAGCCGATATAAAGCGCGTGGTTCTGTAGTCGGCTGAGGATTCCTTCCACGTGTGGTAGTGGATATGCGTCCTTAATTGTCCTTTCGTTTACTTTCCTAGCATCTAAACATAATCTATTCTTAGTGCCCTTTATTCCTATAGAGACGGAGGAAATCCAACTACTGTTGCTTTCTTCTAAGACCCCCATACTCAGCATTCTATCTAGCTCCTGATACACTAACTTCTGGATCGGTGGTGATATAGGGTAGTGCCGCTGTTTGACCGGAAGATTTTCATTCGTCACTTCGATGACGTGCTCTTCTTGGTCTGTTTTTCCAAGCCCTAGTACGGCGAACGATGGGAACTGCGCTTTTATCTTTTCCAATGCTACGCTCTCCTCATGCGTTAAATCATGCTGCACCGCGTCAAATGACAAGTCACCCTCGGCGGGTGCGAGCTCTGAACGATCGCGATCTTTGCTTTAACACCCCTACAGACAACATCCAAATCGACAGCTCTCCAAAAGTCGATTCCTAGGTAAACCTCCTGCTGCAAATCGGGCACGATCAAAAACTCGAGATCTCTCGAGACCCCATCCCATAACACCGGCAAAACAATCGCACCTAGTACTGGCGTTTCGCCCCCATTGGCGGTTCGAATATTTTGTCCCTTAATTTTGCGAATTTCATCCTCCCTTCCAAAAATTTTAGGGAG
>NW_023482165.1:0-1860 GCF_013731165.1 Rhagoletis pomonella | reverse complement strand
TGTTGTGAAATAATTGTGGAAGAAATTTTAAAATTTTTTTCATTCCAACACAAAAATTGCCTCAACTGTCGGTCATCGTTTAGATTCGCAGGTGGGTGTGTCTCAATAATTTTATTTGTTACCGATCCGATATCTGTACGTGCATTACCAACTTCGTAAATATTAATGTTTTAGACATGCCTAAAACAAGCTGGGTTTGGAAATACGCTTGTGTGACGAATGACGGATTTGTCAAGTGCAATGTATGTGTTGTATATTATAATATTTCCCCATATGGTACGGAAGATTCTTATAGATTTTCCCTATGTACGTTCGTTTGCGTTATATGATCGTAAATGCGTTTAATTTTCACCTCTCCACATTTTTTCGGGTGCCCGGGTACCCGGGTAATTACCATACTGCCCGGGTACCCGGTCTACCCGGGTTATAAAATACCCGGGTACCCGGGCTACCCGGGTAATTCAATACCCGGGTAGGGCTTCACCCGCTACCCGGGTACCCGGGTAGCTCATTACCCGGGTGAAATCATCAGCCCTAACACAAACGCATAAATATGTGTGCATTTATAAATGTAAATATGTGCATAAATATGTACGATTGATCTGCTTTCGTCTTCCCCTCGCCGTCCTACATCAAAGACAAATTATTAAATTTCTGCGAATTGCCACGACGCCACCAAAATTAACCCTTGGTTGACGAAATATTTAGATTTTCGCATAAGTTTACATTTACAGCGTGGCGACGAATAACTGTTACCCAGGTTTTTTTGAGAAGTAAAAGGGTCCTTTATAGATTTTGCGAAAAAAGTATTTTATTGTTAATTTTCCACTGATTTTACTTTAGTTGTATTAATTAGTTTTCAAATTTTAATTCTTATTTACATTTGCCAGCAGTGTAAACTTTGAGAGAAAAGTTCATTTCTCCATTCGATTATACTCCCCCTTTTATCCAACATGAGACCTCATACTCAAAAATCGAATAGACTCAGAACTGGTGACTGGGACGGCCATTCATTCGACCAATTTTATACTGTTTTTTTTCTTTTTACTATTTTTTTATACAAAGCCTAAGAAAAAATACACCTGAAAAAGACTTGCGTGCCAAATGAACTTTTCTCTGATAGTTTAAACTGCTGGCAATCGTAAATAGGAATTAAAATTTAATAACAAATTAATAAAACTAATGTAAAATCTGTGGAAAATTAACAATAAAATAAAAATAAAATACTATTTTCGCAAAATATATAAAGGACCCTTTTATTTTTCAAAAAGACCGGGGTAACAGTTATTCGTCGCCACGCTGTCATAAAGCCATACTCGTACATTTTATATGGATAATAATATTAATTAATTTAAAATTCTACATGTAACCATGTTCTCGACGATACATGTAACTTTCATAAAGATTAAACATAAAAATTGTGCTTCATTAACAGTTGCAACCAGCTGAAACCAAAAAAACTATGTCCGCTAAAATGGGTTAAAAGCTAACTGGAATTGACATTTTTTACACGCATACATGCATACATTCATATACACATGTACAGTGGAGTAGCACTAGCTTGAACATTGCATTGCTTGTACTTTGATGTGTTTGAATCTTTTATGGTACAGAAGATTTGCTTACGGATGAAAAATATTAAAAATCGTCCGTGCATATATGTAAATATATTTTTATAAACGCTTTGAAGTATAAAAATTTTTTAAATTAAAAAATAAATGAAATAATTTTTTTGAATTTATACAAATGGTGTTCAAGGCACATTGACCCACCTGTACAAAAATCGTGACGCGTCATGGACAAAAATTTTACTATTTCGGACCGAAAAATGTGAAAATGAGCTAAGTTGCCACGTTACAT
>NW_023482164.1:0-1860 GCF_013731165.1 Rhagoletis pomonella | reverse complement strand
CCAAGTAATGGGAATTATTGTGTATGGTGTTATTGCATGCTGCATCCCACCCATAGTGGAATTTACCAGGTGCCACTGCTTTATTTGAAAATTTGCCTATAAAATGTGACTATAAGGCAGCCGAATGTCAGAAAATAAAGCGAGAAATCCGTTTTATTACTTCATCTGTTTATTGCGACATGGTTCCATGCAAACATTTTAAGGTTTTCCAGCAATGTTTTTAACAACATATTAAAAGGCATGCAGAATAAATTCATACAAAAGCGCTATGTCCAATATGCGGAGCAGTTTTTAAAGACGATGCTTTTCCTATATTTTGTTAGACTTTTCATAAGTAAAAATATTTTGTGAATATTACTTTCTTCATATGAATTATATCACATTTTTTGTTTAATTCAAGGCCTATCAAACAGGTTTAGAGCATTTGAGCAAAAACAACATTTGCCTGTATTTTGTTGTTGCTTCTGGTATCGAAGGTGCCAAAAACTGTTCTGATTTTTTTCTTCTACATCAAAGCGTGCCATGCGAAATACGAAAAAGGTAAAAAATTTAAAGTGAAAAAATGAAAATTGTTGCAGCTTTCTTTCTTAGTAAATTGGTTCGCTTCTCGAAGCATTGATCCACCATCCTGTGCCAGGTCCCGTAATCAGCGGTTGTGCTGCTGAGTTGGTCGAGCTTTCCAAAAGCTGCTATTTAATCGCTGGTTTTGTATGGAAAATGTTTCACATGCAAATAGATTTTAACAATTTAGAATTTTTTTGAGAAGAAATGTAAAATATTTGACATTTTCGAGAACAAATAATTTGAAATAAATAAAATCAGCTGCTATACTGATATTACCTGTGCAATGTGCCTTGGTTTAACTGTATTTTTGGAATAAACAAAGTTCTTTTTGCTTCTGTCAGTAAACTGTGTTTTTTTTTACAAATAGTATAAATAAGCAATGGGAAATAAGGCAAAATTTGTTTTATTTCCAACCTTTGTTGGAAATAAAGCAAAACTCAGATTTTGGTATTATTTCCCATTTAAAAGTGAAATAAAGCAAATTTTGCGTTATTGCCGTTTGTGTTATTTCACCCCCCCGGAAAAATCTAGTGGAGAGCACCGCCTCTGCATCGACTACCGTAGTGTAAACAAAATTACTGTTAACAAGTAAGAAAGTCTAAGTTCGGGCGGAGCCGAACATTAAATACCCGGCGCAAGTATTAAATATATGTTTTTTCACCTTTCCAAAACCTTCCGCTAGATGGTAAGCCGGGGTGTATCAATTATGAGTAAATTAGCGTACTTCAATTTCGAAATATTGAAGTTTCAAGCATTTCTGAAATTTACCGTTATATGAGAAGCGGCCGTTATTTTAGTCCGATTTCAATAATTTTCAACGTTTTGCTTATATGTGGCAAGCACAATAACCACACCGAGTTTGGTACAAATTGGTGGAACGGTTACCGATATACTTATATGTGATCATAAGTGGGCGGTGCCACGCCCATTTTCCAAAATTTTACCATAAACGTATTTCTTGGTAAAGAATTGTTGCAAGCATCAATTATGAATAAATTAGCTTTAATATTTACTGATTTATCGAAGATTTTGTATTTCTCTAAACTACCGTTATATGGGATGTGGGCGTGGTTATTCTCCGATTTTCAAAATATTCGGCCATTTCGTATGTTATATCAAGGCCAACAACTGTGCCAAGTTTGGAAGAAATTGGTGCAGCGGTTACCAGGATATGCACATGTAACCATAAGTGGGCGTGGCTACGCCCATTTTCCAAAAATGTATAATATTCTTATTTTTCGTCTAAAAATTATTGTAAATATCAATTTTGAGTGAATTATCTTCAGTAGTTACTAA
>NW_023482163.1:0-1860 GCF_013731165.1 Rhagoletis pomonella | reverse complement strand
TATTGCAAATGTCGTATTTGTATCATGCCAATGAGTGTTGCTATTGTTGCCGTGCCGTAGATGAGCAGTTCACAGATGGTCACTTCGGTGACGGCCAGGGCGACAAAATCCGGTCGCGAGATCAACACGAAGAAGAGAATGAGCGAAATGATGGTCAGCACGAGTATGAGTATGCCAACGAATAGACCCTTGTGGGCACGCGCACAATCCACCGAATAGTGATGGGGTGAGCGCTTCATCGGCGAACTGATGGTGTCCGGACGCTGTGGCGCTGGTGTTTGCGGACGCGAAATACTACGCCACATCACATACAAAATGGCGGCACAAATGAGCGAATACTCTATGGTGCAAGGGAAAAGGAACGGTGACGCGTCCTGTACGAGTGTGCCAATTATATTGGTTCGGCGACACTCGAATATTTGATAGGGTCCTTTGAGGCCCCGCGGTAAGCGTAAGTGTGCCGTCGGATCGGATGCGATGACCGTCGGTGAGACGGCATGACCCCGCGAATGACCCGGAATGCGATGTGAGATGCGTAGTGTGCGATTTTCGGGATTGTAAAAAGTAAGAATTTCATGTTTCGTCTCCTGTATGAGCACGTTCAGCCAGACGGCCAAATTCGTGCCAATCATATGCATGAGACCGAAGCGTGCGATTATCTTGTAGCGATATACCTTGATTTGCTGTAAGAAAGAGATATCAATCGTATAATAAAATAGGAATATTTTGGTCTCATTATGAAGTTGGTTTGCTGTAAAAATATAAATGAATACATGGCGTACAATTTTTTTCGATGTAGTTCTTAATACTCATCGCATCCACTGGTCAACCCTGGATTTTTCAGCAAGAAGCAGATTTTACTGTTTTCCAGGATTGCTGTACCTAAAAGTAGATGACCTAACTGGCACTTCGGCAATGGTTATCGCGTGGTTCTAAGCCGATACGTGGTTCAAGGAAGACCTGTAACCAATTCAAGATTTCTTACAATAGATAACTTCCGGTCGCGGTAATAATTGGACTTGCTCCCTTCTCTAGTTAAGGTTAGGTTAGGCGGCAGTCCCAGAAGTAAGAGACTCACCTACATAATTAAGAGATTGTCCTTTTTAAACCCCATTTTGAACTGAACCCACTACTTACTCGATAAAACATTTCGATCCCATTATGTAATTACGAATCCGGCTAATTGCAATGCCCCAGAACCTTTCAGGGATATTAAGAACGTGCGAGGCAAAGTATTTCAACATTATTCTCGCGAACGCTGGGGACTTAAGCAGGTAGTGCTCAGATGATAATGCTTCCTGATCTTCCAGGCAATTGCGACACACGGGACCAGGCAATATTTTTAGATTTTCTGTCGAGTACCGATTGGAAGGTAAACCGGTAAACCCTCATCAAGGGTGACAGCTGTAGGTTTGTAAGTGTGAGGCGTGCCCTCTTCTGCCACCGTTCCTTACTCGTCCAGGATGACCTTACAATCGCGCTTAAACTGGTTTTCGACCAACCGACGCACAGTTCCCCGTAATGTCGCTGTAACCTGGAACCCAAATGAGCCCAATACAGAAGTATTCAGACGCAACTGAGAGAGAGAGCAGGGAGGTAAGCCTAACTATCATCGCACTCCTGAGCAGTGAATCCACTGCCTTCTGAAATGCACTTCTACCACTTTTTCCTGAAACACACTACAGCAGTCCGGAAGCCTGCACTTATGGTTAATGAAAAGCTCTCACCAGAAGACCACACCACCAACCCTGCCGTCCAGTAAAGAAGTTAACTGCGCTCCACACAATCCTCCCTTTAGGAAACACGTGCAGATAAGAAGCTCCTAGGAGATATTTCCCTGCTCTAATAAGTGGTCTAATC
>NW_023482162.1:0-1861 GCF_013731165.1 Rhagoletis pomonella | reverse complement strand
ACTTTTCAGTAGTAGTTTTACATGCTCTTTTTAGAGTGTACTTGCTAATTATTATATTTTTTTTTTTTGCAAAATACTTATGCACAAAAAATTTACTTTATAAATTGAAATTACAAATGCTTGATTTTATGCACATGTATTCCAAGTCCTTAGCATGGGTTAAATTATGTCTTTTTCATGAAAATATTTGGTTTTCTTACAAATTATGAGATTTATATGTAACAAAAAAATTGGATACATTTTTGGCTTGGTCAGGGATACATTTTCTTGAGACGACGCGGCAACACTGGATGTAGTACATGATGAGTTGCATAATTGTTCACTACAAATTGTACATACCGCCCCCGATGCTGACTCCAGCATTATGACGAACGTTTGTTTTTGATGACAGCGAGTTAGTTAAGGTACCGTGGTGACTATAAGAAAATAACAATGGGGTTAGTGAATTAGGTTGGCATCATTGCAAGTTGGAATCGGCAATTTGCAAATTTTAGAAATCGACCGCTTGTAAAGACCGTGTTGCGTACGAACAGTGACGACACGAACAAGGCTGTCTGATCCGGGATGTAGATCCGTAATACGCCCCAATAACCATTGATTGGGTGGTAATCGATCATCCTTTATCAAGACAAGTTCACCAACTGCTGGATTTGGATCTTGTCGTCTCCACTTAGCACGCGCTTGAGAATGCGAGAGCCAATCTGTGGACCATCTTATCCAAAACTGTTGAACCAATCTTTGGAGCTCAAAATATTGTAACGACAACGATTTGTTTTCAGGAGACGATTCCGGTGGTAACAGTAAAGCATCGCCGATTAGAAAGTGCCCGGGTGTAACGAAGGTTTGTGACGGAGATGATGTCTCACAGTTTTGTGAGCGTGGATGATCCAAATTTTTTACGGATGTATGTAAGCGTCAATTGCGCGCCACCATGTAGTGTAATTTGGTGAGCAAAGTCGATTAGAAGTTTCGTAAAGTGGTGAGTGCTCGGCAAAATCATGGGGTGCTTTTGATCATATGGTAGATTCGCATGATGTAAACGACCGCATATGCGTTTCCATCTAGGAAAGGTGTCAAACTGACTAGTTTGCTTGTTGTGGATATGTTGATTTTAGACTTAATACATCAAATTTCAGACCCAAAGGTTTCACCCTGTACCATGTGAACAATTCGAAAGAGACTTTGTTGAAGTTCGTTAGTGGTGAGCGGTCCACTGTGACGGTCTTCAATGCGATTTTTGCGCAGATTATGAAAAAATCGTAGCAGCCTAGCTGTTATACGTACCAGTTTGATATAGGAAGAATATCGTAGTAGTAACGAAGTTTCGGCAATTATCGAATGAGCTAATACTTTAGCTGGTTTTTCTTTGGTAGCTGTGCTGTCGATATCGTCTAGGCTACTGGAAGAAATAGCACAGGTCGATTTATCTTGCCGTAGCCATGCAGGACCGATCCACCAAAGATCGAATTGTTTAAGTTAAGTCGGAGTTAAACCTCTAGTCGCGCAGTCGGCCGGATTATCCTGAGTTTTGACATGACTCCATTGACTGGGCAAGCTAACTAACAAAATTTTAGCTACGCGATTCGCCACGTAGAGTTTCCATCGGTGTATATCACCGGCAATCCAGTGGATGACGATCGTCGCATCGGTCCAATAATATATCGGAATCTCACCACAGCGTTGTTGTAAGTGTTTTTGCGCCCATTTGGCAACGGTTTTAGCTAACACTGCACCACATTACTCTACTCGTAGAATCGTAATTAGATTCTGGGGTGTTACCTTGGCTTTAGACGTGATCAGATGGGTGTGGATCCCACCATGTTGGTATTGTATGCGCAGATATACGGCAGCTGCGTAAGCA
>NW_023482161.1:0-1861 GCF_013731165.1 Rhagoletis pomonella | reverse complement strand
TTTTTTTTTTTAATTGTCATATCCATTTATATTATTTTAAATAAAGCTAATAGTAAAATTTAAAATCGAATATGGATATGACAATTAAAAAAAAAAAAAAAAAAATTTATTACTTGGTCCGTCCGGGATTTGAACCAACACAAACGGCGAGACGCCAAAAAGCTGCATCGCCTCTAGCGTACATGCCACGGTACATTACTGAAACGGCAATCTCTAAATCACTACATATATGAAATTTTTCATCCATCCAAAAAGACAAACGCATAAATATGTGTGCATTTATAAATGTAAATATGGGCATAAATATGTACGATTGTTCTGCTTTCGTCTTCCCCTCGCCGTCATCCAACCACAGACAAATTATTAAATTTCTGCGAATTGCCACGACGCCACCAAAATTAACTCTTGGTTGACGAAATATTTAGGTTTTCGCATAAGTTTACATTTAATAAAGCCATACTCGTACATTTTATATGCAGAATAATATTAATTAATTTAAAATTCTGCATGTAACCATGTTCTCGACGATACATGTAACTTTCATAAAGATTAAACATAAAAAATGGGCTTCATTAACAGTTGCAACCAGCTGAAACCAAAAAAAATCTGTCCGCTAAAATGGGTTAAAAGCAAACTGGAATTGACATTTTTTACACGCATACATGCATACATTCATATACGGATAAAAAATATTAAAAATCGTCCGTGCATATATGTAAATATATTTTTATAAACGCTTTGAAGTATAACAATTTTTAAAATTAAAAAATAAATGAAATAATTTTTTTTGCATTTATACAAATGGTGTTCAAGGCACATTGACCCACCTGTACAAAAATCGTGGCGCGTCATGGACAAAAATTTTACAATTTCGGACCGAAAAATGTGAAAACGAGCTAAGTTGCCACGTTACATTTGTGAACTTCCGATAAAACCACATATGTTTGTGATCTTAGAAGTTTTGATTTTATTAAAAAAATTAATGTATTTTCCTGCAGACAACGTAAAATTTTATTTAAAATTTATTAAAATTACACCTTAAAATACTAGTTAGTGGTTGAAATATAGGAAGGGAATAGAGAAATTGAGTGTTTTGTCAAAAACTAACAAAAATTACCAAAATTCGAGATAACTTATTTTACTGGATATAGAGAAATAATTGCCACTTTTCACTTGGCTGGCCGAGATTTCTTCAATTTTACATTTTAGAATTTTTGTGTCGGATTGATAAAGTTGCGCTTGACGGTGTTGAATTTGCGGGGAGATGTGCTGCGGCTGTTTTTATGAATGAATTTACTTGGCCTTAAGAAATATGCGAATGCGTTTATGAATAAAATAGTTATTGTTGTATTTGAGTATACGTGTAATTATGTATGTATATATGTGCGTAGTATTTAAGCAGCAATATGCACATATGTATGTATGTACTTATATATGCATGTAAAAACGTTGTCAATTAATGTAGCATGTACATATAGATATATGTATGCGTGGGAAATGTAATTTCATTAGACTCCAAAACTATTGGGGCATTTTCGTAGACGAAATAAAGTCGACTCTTAAGTTAAAGTTTGTCAGCCCCAAATAAGAAGAAAGTTAGTCTGTACATACATATATGTAATATTATGTGCATGTCCAAGAACGTTATCAATAAATGATTTTGAAGTATGTGTATGGGGTACATATGTATATATGTATGTAAGTATAATATAATTCAATCTATAACAGAAACCACAATAATAAAAGCTTAAAAGCTTGCACAAATTGCACGAATTAAACTTCAAGAAATGGTCATCCAAATTTTTAATTAGAATATTTAAAAAAATTTCGGGTATGCAGTATTGTAGTCCATTCAATTATA
>NW_023482160.1:0-1861 GCF_013731165.1 Rhagoletis pomonella | reverse complement strand
TTTTTTTGCTCCCTTAATTTTATGGAGCAGTGTACTATTTATCTACCTACAATTATAGATAAAGCCAAGCAACCATTTTCGTTCTTTACTATCAAAACCAGATACATTTTCGTGGACCCCCACCTACCACCCCTGGGGATCCACCTGGTCCACTTGGCAGTCACTAATCTAACCTAAGCTCAAAACAAATTTCACGAGGGACGACCGCTGTTAAGAAAAAATGTTTTCTATATTTTTTTTTGCGATGTTGCTTTGACCAGGGCTTCAACCCAGGTGCTACAGAGTGAAAGCGCGCACTGCTTACCACTACACCACCGCGCCCGACAAGGTAACATAGTACAATATAAAATAACATAACATAACATAGCGTAACATAATATAACATAACATCAAATAACACAACATAATTTAACGTAACATAACACAGTAAAAAATAACAACATAACATTACAAAGCATAGCATGGCATAACATAACATAAAATAACACAAAATTATAAACCATTATGTACATAACATAACATACGACAACAGAACATAATAACATATCTGTATATTTATTTCTATCAGTTTCTCTATTTATATCTTCGCCTCTATCGTTTTATTGTATTTATTTTTATTTTTCGTTAGGTCTATCTTTATAATTATCTTTTCAACTTTATCTTTATCATTTCCTTTACCTTTTTCCTAATCTTTATCTTCAATCTTTTCTTCATCTACATATTCTCCTTCAAGCGTGAAAAGGATACTTGATAGAAAATTGACATATATTTTTCGTCTTTATGAAATTAAAATTTCATATAAGTTTTGGGTGTTTTAAGAACTTGAAATAAAATCCTGGTTTGTTTTCTTTCCAGTTACTAAAGCATTTATGCCTAGTTTTTAAGGAATCAAAACTTTACGTCCATTTTTAAAATACCAAAAATTATGCTTTTTTACAAACAAAAATTATATTAACTTCTTACTTTCAAGGTTTTATTTCAGGGACCGAAAGTAGTTATAATTTTTGATTTCTCTAGATTGAAGATTTTTAGTTTGAGATGAAAATCTGAATAGGACGATTATAATTCAGGGTAACAGAGTAGACTACATAAATACTTAGGAAAATCCATGTGCGCACGATATTTCAACTCACACATAGCAAATTTGCTATTCTATGTTTTCATCAGTATGTAAGAATTTATTTAATTATTTAAATTTACTTTTTGTTTTTGTTATTTAAATATGGCTTTTGTCACCGTTTTTATTAAAAAGTTTTGCGGAAAAAACAGCAATTTACATTTTGGCAGAAGTTATAGCTGCTGTTTCGGAGATCACCACATCTCCTCATCAGACTTCTTCAACTGAGATTCGATCCAACAATCTTCGAGTATATCCCACTCCTTACTCTTCGATTTAGTCACCCGTCTAGATGGCTGTGGAGTTACATATCTTTGAGGCCTAGGCCGAATCATCCTCCCAGTCCTTCCCCGAAAGTATACGAATGGAGAGAACTTTTTCTCAACCTCCAGCGGTGGTGTTGTGTAATTTGAGGCCTAAATGTATTGGGGTAGTTGGCTAAAATGTTGGTGTGACCGAATCTGGTGTCTTTCCATTTTGATAGTGCATTGAGTCCTACTGCACTTCAGCTCGCCTGTAGCTTTCCAAAAAGGTCTACCGACAGAAAGTTTAGGAGCCTTTCCATAGCTTTGGTATAAGCTAAGAATACTCACAATATTTCTTGCTATAGAGCGCAATAAAATTGAAAATTCTACAGACAAATTTAACGAAACTTTAAATTTAATTGTCTGCTATTTTTTCATATATCACAGCATGCAAACGGATTTACTTCAGCAAACTGCAAAACTAAACCAAGGTTTTTTT
>NW_023482159.1:687-1861 GCF_013731165.1 Rhagoletis pomonella | reverse complement strand
TTTATCAACAGTTCACCTCAATGCTTTTTATATAGTTATGAAATGTGTATAAATAAGCTAATACTGTACATTAGAAATTATTACTTTGTTTAAAGCTACTAAAACACATCATGCCTGGTGTAAATCGAATCCTCAATAGCGAGCATCATGGAGAGTACAACTTCGATTTTGAATTGGAGATGTTGTGCTTTGAAGACATGAAAAACCCTTATATATGTATTGAAGATGAAGATGAGGGTCCCCGGTTACAGGTTTTCGGCATCCCAGTCAGAGCAGCCCATGCTTTTTTTTAACACAAAATGGGATGAAGAGGATGACAACATCAAATTTTTAGCAGTGGATGGAGTTGAAATTGAGGAGTATATTATGGAGCAACACCAAAACCAACATGAATATAAAAGAAGGGGTTTAGATAATAAGACTAAGTTAAGGTATTATAGTACAACAAATAGGGAAGCGATATATGATATAGAAGTTTATTCTAAATCACATAATAATATTGTATTTGAATATAACTTAACTGTTGAATTAGTATTTAGAAATTTAAAATTTAATTATATAGAACCATAAATTTATTAAAAAGCTTCAGCGTTTATTTGAATATAATATTATTTTATATGAGAGTTATTTATGAAAAAAAGTTTATTTATAAATCGTTAGTCGTTGGAAAAGGTTTTATAGCCAATATAATTAATAAGCTTCCTATTGAACTTCATTTGCCTAGTTATCAATTTTGTGAACCTGGAAAGAAACTACGGAAACTTTTAGTAAGAGGAGATTGAGGGATTAATCTACTAGACACTGCTTGTTGAGTACATGATATATCATATTTATATAATAAAGATTTAGATAACCGACATATTGTTGATAAAAAATTAACTGAGAAGGCTTGGGAAAGAGTTAAAGCGAGGGATAGCAATCTTAGTGAGAGGGAAAAAGTCTATAATAAAAGCACCACGTGTAATACCATTACCTAAATCTGGAGGATTTCTCCCATTAACGCCTTTATTCGTAGCATTAGGAGCACTTGGAAGTCTATCTGGCGGTACAGCAGGAATTATTAAAACTATCAATGCTATAAAAACTGCAAAGGAGCAGTTATTGGAGGCGAAACGTCATAATAATATAATGGAAGCTATTTCAATGAGAAAAGGAATGTTTTTAAAGCCTTATA
>NW_023482159.1:0-587 GCF_013731165.1 Rhagoletis pomonella | reverse complement strand
TTTTAGAGGGGTATTCATGTGTGACAGTTTACCCCGTAAACCATTTAGGAGATAATGTGGAATAATAAATTTGGATAGTTCAAATACTGAAAAACGATAATGAGATTGATTATTTCGATAGCTTTGGAAAAACTTATATCCTCCTGAACATTTAATAAAGTATTTAGGAAAAACATTAAATATAACTATAATAAACAGCAATTAAGCTAATTTAAAAAAAGCTCAAGCTATATAATGTCAGAGGAATATACGTTGGTTATAGACGTTCAGGGAGTCTATTTTAATAAGAAATTTGTTGCTAAAGAAGTCAGCATAGCAACATATGACTCACATGTAACAACGTTTCTTATTCAACCTCCTTTTGAAGAATCCAAGTTAAGGATACGGGATAAAACAACTAACAACTGGTTATATCATAATCATCATGGATTAAAATGGGAAGAGGGTGATTCGACTTTAATGACTGTTATTGAATATATCCATTCATTAATGAAATGAAAAAATTATATATTCTATGCTAAAGGATTGGAGCAAATCAGCTGGATTCAACGTTTATTCGGATACGATATTATTTTATATAATTTAGA
>NW_023482158.1:0-1861 GCF_013731165.1 Rhagoletis pomonella | reverse complement strand
CTGCAACTACAAACCGGGCAATACTTAGTAAATTTTTTATGTAAAATGACATGCTAAATAGTACAAAGGTACATTATTACCTGCTCCTGACATTATTTTGTGTTACTTACCGGAATTCGGACTAGAGTCTATAACAAGGGCTATATCTATCAATATTTTTTGTGAAGGATGGATTCACGTGAAATAAAATATACATGAGTCGTTTGAAGAGAAATTTATTCATTTATTGATAAAATATGCTCAAATTGGCGACCTTCTACTCTAATACAAGCTCGGCACCTTTTAAGAAAAGACGCTTTTAGAGATCTTAAACTCAATTGGGCTTACTCAGCAGCAGCTCCATTTATTTGTTCCCGCAAATGCTCTTCGTTTTGAATTGTTTTTGAATAAATTTTGTCCTTAAGACAGCCCCAGTAGAAAAAATCTAATGGATTCAGGTCTGGCGATCTAGCGGGCCACGTGATTGGCCCGTATCGTCCAATCCATCGGCGAGGATAAGTTTCGTCTAAATGAGCTCTTACTTCACGCCCGTAGTGAGCAGGGCACCCGTCATTTTGCAGCCATAGTCTTCGCCGCAGGTTTAAGGGTACATCTTCCAAAAGAGTTGGAAGCCGTTCCTGAAGGAACTCTAAATAACTGTGAGAGTTGAGCGTTGGCGGCAGTTTCACTGGTCCCAATATCTGACAATTAAAAATACCGCACCATAAATTTATTTTGTACCGGTACTGCAAACGATCTTCTCTCATTTCGTGAGGATTGTATATCTGCCAACTGTGAAGGTTATGTAAATTAAAATAACCATCACGTTTGCATGATGATTCATCGCTCCAAATTATTTTATTAAAAAAGTTGGGGTCTGATTCATGCATTCGCAACATTTCACGTCAAAATCTAACCCTCGACAGGTAATCTCTTTCCTGTAGAGCCTGAACACGTTGAATGTGGTAGGGATGAAATCGATGGTCTTTTAAAGCTTTGTGAACTGTAGTTTTTGGTATTCCCGTCCGTCTTTCCATCATTCTCACTGAAGTCGATGGAGCTAGTTCCACTTCCTCTAACACAGCTTCAACATCTACCGTTGCAGGACGTCCTGTTTCGCCGCCACGCCTTCCAGGTATGCGACCTTAAAAAAGTGAAAAATTATAGTTAACAAGCAAGCAAACAAGAAAGGTGTAAAAATCACTTACCTTCATATATTTCTCTATGGGTCCGGGCGAATACTTCTCGACCCGGATGTCGACGATTGGGGTATCGCTCTGCATAGAGTCTTTGAGCAGCTCTGGCATTACAGCAAGCTTCACCGTAAATTAGGTGAATATCCGCATATTCATGCGACGTATACTGCGTGTTCTCTGTCATAGTATTAATAACACAATGTTCGAAGGGTCCAATTTCACAAAATCCACTTTCACTAATTCCGGTAAGTAACATAAAATAATGTCAAGAGCAAGTAATTATGTAATTTGTACTATTTAGCATGTCATTTGACGGTAACAAGAGCAAATTCAATTTAAATCTATTAAATACATTCTAGCGTGTCTCAGTCCTTTACCCACAAAAGCGGCTATAACTTTTTTTTTTTCTATTCAAAACAGTAAGTGTGGCACCTTTCTGAAATCTTTATTAAATGAGCAATTTTTTTATGTAATGTAAAGTTATAGCTCAGTACATTTTTTTTTCACCCGAGATAGTCAAAGTTGGGGAAGAAAATATCAAAAAGTTAAAAATCCAGAAATAGTCCTAATTTTATGATGGTTCCTTAATTTATTTTAACTACATTGCATTTGAGTATGGAGAGGCAACTATCTGGAAGTATTTTACATAAAAAATTTACTAAGTATTGCCCGGTTTGTAGTTGCAG
>NW_023482157.1:0-1862 GCF_013731165.1 Rhagoletis pomonella | reverse complement strand
GTCAATTGTACTTCAGAAACCGTAAATTGTACTTCAGAAACCGTAAAATTTACTTCAGAAGACGAAAGTTACTACATACATATTGTAATTATTTAAATGGTATATAAAATAGTATTTTTAAATATGTTTATTTTTTTAATATATTTTCCAAATTACAAGTCCATAGAAGCAGTTTGTTCGCAATGTCTACTATATATTTAAGAATGAAACAATTAAATTAATGCAGACTAAATTATGTTCCAACTGCCAGGTCGTATAAAGATAGTGCATCTGCATGGATGAAAACTGGTATAATGTTGAATCGCTATGCCACAATCGCCACCAACAACTGTCGCTTTTCCCTCGTCAACGCCCGGACCAATAATAATGTCGCTTGTACAAACTCCATGTAGTAAATGCTTGCACGGTAAAATGCGGACTATAGTCTTCAAATATAGTACAATTAAGTGTACACCACCAGCCAGCAACCATTAACAGTGCCGTAAACAAGGCCAAGCGCGCGGAATACGTAACAACGTTGAATTCATATATACAAGCCGGAAAGCAAGTGATATATATCGATGAAACAAACTTCAATTTGTTCTGTCGTCGTAAACGGGGTCGCGCTCACTCCGGATGTAGAGCAGTTCAAATACTACCAGCTGCGCGAGGACCAAACATTCACCTGATTGGAGCTATTGCCACTTGCGGAGTAGTAGCGATGGAGCGCCGTCGCGGATCCTTTAAAGCTTCGGACGCATGTCAGTGGATCCATACAGTGCTACAGAAGTGGGTTGACTTGGGTAACAACCATGATTCAATAATACAAGGTTCGATAAACTGACAGTTGTCTCTCTCGCACCGCTCCCTTAGCAGTGGCACCGTGTTGCTTCATTGCAAATTTACATGGAAACAGTGTAGCTTTGGTGTGAAATAAAAGTATAAGCTTTTGTGCAATGTTTATTTGTATATGAATATGAAGCATATTTAACTGATGTAAACATAAGCCTTGGATGTTTACATCGATCTCATAGTAGTCTTATTTTAATTTTGAGTCATTTTGCAGTTTTTATACAGCTAAATAGCATATAAATTACGTAAATCACGTAGATATATCAATATTACGTTCAACATTTCGTTTAAAATGCCAGATTTCCTGCAAATACATTAGAATTTACAAAAGGAATTTCACTACTAATTGCCTACTTTGCGTACTTTTCTACTACCATTTTCGCAACAAGGGATTGCATTCTTGCCCTTTCTCTGTCCTTCGTAAATGCAAACTTTTGTAAGGGAGTGTCAAACCGCAGCTGTCAATAATTATCTAACCTTGTATTATTGAATCATGGGTAACAACCTCGGGGATCTGGTTGTTGTATGCGATAACGCTCCGTGCCACTCCCACTTAGAAAGTGCAATCAACAACTTTAACGCGACAGACAAAGCAACGCTCCTACGTCTTGGACCATATTCGCCAATGTTGAATCCAATTGAGAATATTTGGTCTAAAATTAAAACGTATGTTAAGACAAATATTGGCATTCCAGCTACATTTGGTCCGGGCGTTGTCGAGCAAAGGCTCTCGTACTTGGAGCAACTTATTGACGAGGCAAAAGCGACAGTTGTTGGTGGAGATTGTGGCAGAGCCATTCAACATTCTACCACTTTTCACCCAGATGCACTATCTTTATTCGATATGCCAGCTGGTACATAATTTAAAACTGCATTAATAAATTAATTGTTTCATTCTTAAATGTATAGACATTGCGAACAAACTAATTTACTTGTAATTTGAAAAATATATTAAAAAGTAAATATATTTAAAATCACTATAATATATATACTATTTAAATAATTACAATGTGTACGAATTTTCGTCTTCT
>NW_023482156.1:0-1862 GCF_013731165.1 Rhagoletis pomonella | reverse complement strand
ATATGAAGATGAAGATGAAGATGAAGATGAAGATGAAGATGAAGATGAAGATGAAGATGAAGATGAAGATGAACATGAACATGAACTTGAACATGAACATGAACATGAACATGAACCTGAACATGGACATGAACATGAGCATGAACATGAACATGATAATGAACCTGAACATGAACATGAACATGAACATGAACATGAACATGAAGGTGAAGAAAAACATAAACATAAGCATTAAAAGCGATAGAGACAAAGATAGAGAGGAAGAAAGTGATAGGGATAAAAAGGAAATACAACTAAAGAATGTGCGATGTTGCGATGAATGTGTAATGTTATTTCAGCTCAACTCAACTCACATAAACTATTCTCAATTTTAGCGGTTGAACTTCAACCGCTGGGCGAACACTAGTATGTATAAATTGCCACTGAGCAAAACTACTTGAGAAAAAGCATTAGTTGAATAGCACGAGTGCGACATCGCATACGTGATAGAAGTAAAACTTCTTTAAAAAAAGCACATGTGTGCGCCTCGCACACGGTGGAAATCTTAACAAAAATAAACTACGAGACAATCAGACGAATACAGTCGTTTATTGTATCCAAAGTTGGTACTAAGCTGATAAGTTTTTGTCATTTCTCATATTTGATTTTAATTTTTTTTTTGAAAACAAAGGGTATGATCATTTTTTTTCGCTTTATTCCGTATTCGAAAAATTATACGTTTCAATGGGCAAACCGATTTTAATAATTTAATGGGCGGTGTCACGCCCATTTTCCAAAATTTTATCATAAACGTATTTCTTGGTAGAGAATTGTTGCAAGCATTAATTTTGAATAAATTAGCTTTAATATTTATTGATTTGTCGAAGATTTCGTATTTCTCCAAATTACCGTTATATGGGTGGTAGGCGTGGTTATTGTCCGATTTTAAAAATGTGCGGCCATTTGGTATGCTGTAGCAAGACTAACAACTGTGCCAAGTTTGGAAGAAATTGGTGAAGCGGTTACCAAGATATACACATGTATCCATAAGTGGGCGTGGCTACGCCCATTTTCCAAAAATTTATAATATTCTTATTTTTCGTCTAAAAGTTATTGTAAATACCAATTTTGAGTGAATAATCTTCAGTAGTTACTAAAATATCGCAGTTTTCGTATTTCTGAAAATTACCGTTATATGGGAGGTAGGCGTGGTTATTGTCCGATTTTGCCCATTTTCAATACCATCCGTCCTACGGCCGAAATAAGTATACGTACCAAGTTTCGTTAAGATATCTTAATGTTTACTCGAGTTATCGTGTGCACAGACGGACGGACAGACGGACGGACAGACGGACGGACGGACGGACAGACAGTCACCGCTTAATCGATTTCTCTTTTCATTCTGATCATTTATGTATACATTTGTCTATATCTATCTCGATTCGTTTTGCCTGTTACAAACAACCGTTATGTGAACAAAGTTATAATACCCTTGTGCACAAGTGCGCTCGGGTATAAAAACAGAACTTTTGCAACGATTCGTATGAATAAAAAAGATTTTCCCTACGTTTCAGAGGCAGTTAAAAAATGCGTATAATTTTCGTCACGAAATTGATATCATAAATTTTGTGTTCAGCTTTCGTCACTCGAAAATTTTACCTCAAAGAGGTGTTTTATTTGATATTGTTATAACAAGAGAACTACTTGTTGTCTAAACATGAAACTTTCACAAAAATTTTCGTACATATTTGAGAAGTCCACTTGCAAAGTGCGCTATGTAAAATTTTTGCGATTTCTAGTTTTTGGTGGATTACGTACCAGTATTTAATGTAGTTTCATGTCCACTAACAACACAGTGCAATATCTTTTTATATTCTGAAAAA
>NW_023482155.1:0-1862 GCF_013731165.1 Rhagoletis pomonella | reverse complement strand
AGATTTTCTTGGGCTCAAGTTGTAAATGCTCGCCCATTTTTTTTTTTTTTGGTTTGCTTGTTTAAAGTGCTAAAAGCCTCAAAGTAAGAAGACATATTAATGAATAAAATGAGAATTCTTAAATCTTTAAGTTAGAAGTGTGAGTGTGCGTGTGGCCTGCTGTGTGCTTAACCATGTTGGTCATTTAATTGGTCAGCGTTAAGATGAATTGCCGGGAAATATGGCCCAAGCCAAGTGAGGTTGTAGCTGTTTCGACAAGGAGGAGAGTGGGGCGGGAGTAATGCCTTGTTTCAGTGAGGTGATTAATCTGTAGCGTGTTTGTTTGCTTTTCATTTGCAATCAATTTCGGCGTAACTTAAGTGCTCATTTAATTTTGGTAGGGCATGTTTTTTATTTGCTTAGGGTTGGCGTGGAAAGAAACATTGAAATTAAACAAAGCTGGATTGTTGGACAAGGCAATGAAATATCCTGAGAGTGCTTGAAATATTGCGAGAAAACAAGTTTTAACGAATAAGGCACACAAATAGGTAAACATATAGCATATTTTTTGAAGAGAGCTGTCACCTTTTAATAAAGTGGAAATCAATTAATTAATAAGTAAACTTAAGTATTACTACGATGTAGACGGCCGCTGCACGTGGTTTAAAACTCGAAATTACTATTTATTATTCACTGGAGCCTTCGTTTTCAACCAATTTGGTAATTTTTTTTTAATAAAAATTTAAGCAAGAGCCCAGTTGAACCCGATTATTTTAAATTTCATTTGTTTGCTTATATATTTAGAGCAAAGTGCAGAAAAAGTAGCAGTTGTGATGAAAATCGTTTTTTCTATTCCAGTTAATAAATGTTGCATAATAAAAACTACTTGGAAATAATTGTAGGGTTCCGCAAAACGAAAAAAAATAATAATTCACAAGAAAAATGTGAAATGTTATAAATAGAATTTTTCCCAAAATGAAATTCTTTTGTTTTGAGTTTTTAGAAAAATGTTGGTTATGCAGTTTATAGATCATTAATTTTTAGTATAATAAAGCGCACGTTTCAAGCGGTTAAGAGTTCGTGTTGATGTTTCATAATTTTTTTCGCCAATATTCGAGCACATCTGCATGCTAAATGGGAAATAAAGGCGTTCTCTTTGTGTCGTCTTGTTTATATTTTTATTAAATTTTAGAATAATAGATATTTTAAAGTCGAAAAAGCTCAACGCTCAAGCTCAATTTAATCAATCGATATTATTTAAATATCCAAAAAAAAATAAGTTTTTTCTATTAGTGGTCCGTCCCTCGGCCGGCAATGACAAATCTTCGAGTATATTTCTTCCGTGAATAAAAGAGCTTGTCATAAAAATACGATCGCCGTTCAGAGTTGGCGTAAAACCATAGGTTCCTCCCCTTTGCGTGACAATATCAAGGCGCACGACATCGGAGGACATGCTCTTTCCTCGGCAAATGGCAACCCTTGTTCATCAGTTTGCTTTCTCCTACCTCGAATTATCGAAGTAAGCATTCCCGTACTGCCGAGGGACAAATTGCTAAATAATTATGACTTCTGCACTTGTCACCCTTTTCGTCAAAAATTCAAATAGCAATCCGATAATTTGCGTATTTGCTTTTGTCAGTGAAAATTTAAATTAAAAAATTGCTTGGAAACCGATTTAAGTCTTTCAAATTATACTGCATGGTAGTAAATATCACGTGCGCCACGGCATGTCATTCCAAATAGCCAAAAGCAGAAACCCACAATAATAATTATTTCATGGTGAAGTTTTAAAAAGGTCATCGAATTCTCGTAAGAATTATAAAAGTCTTTTGATAATAACGGGTGATTTTTTTGAGGTTAGGATTTTCATGCATTAGTATTTG
>NW_023482154.1:0-1862 GCF_013731165.1 Rhagoletis pomonella | reverse complement strand
CACTGCACGTGGAAGCAGGGGTAGAGAAGGCCCTCAAAAAAGGAGCAATCGACATGAGAACCTTCATCACCAAGGAGAACTATCGAGGACAAAAAGCAGCAATCATAGATGTCGGACCGAAAGCAGTGCAGATCCTTTTAAACACGGGCCATATTAAGATAGGATGGGTTTCGTGCAGAATCCAGGCAAGGACCACCGTTGAACGCTGTTACCGGTGCCATGATTATGGCCACCAAGCATGTGAATGTAAGGACATGACAGAGGCCACTTATGCTACAAGTGTGGAAAAGAAGGTCATAGGCAAAAATTTCCACCGCAATGCCCCACTGCGTACTTTGTTCAGATCGCAAGATAGCTGAAAGCAAGCGAAACCACACCCTGGGCACAAATGACCGAGAAGCACTGGTAAAGGCAAAGGCAAAAAAATGACATACATTCTCCAAGGAAACCTACATAAAAGCAAAACAGCAGACGCGCTTCTGAGGTTGACTATACCCGACATAGCCTTCGCTTCGGGAGCATTACGGCAAAGGTTCAAAGTGGAGGGTGATTGAAAATTACACTGCAAGCGACCAACCCAGCACATCGCTTTCACAATAAAATACGATGGGCATTGCACACCCGTGCGAAAACGACCACAGTGGAATGCAGCGACAGTGAATTCAAAAAGATTTTCTGAGGTCATGAAACGCGACATGATCACCATACACAATGCTACCTCCGCCCAGGAATGCGTTATTACCTTCAATAAAGTAATGGAACGCGCTTGTAAAGCATCTATGAGCCGTAAGACAACTCAAAGGGGACGACGCGCTGCCTACTGGTGGACTCAAGAAATTTCGGAGCTGAGGAAAAACTGCCAGAAACTAAGACGAGGAGTTCAACGAGCCAGAGGAAGATTGGCCAGTACGCTACTAAGAGAAATCCAAGCCGCAAGAAAGAACCTTCGAAATACAATTAAGAAGAGCAAATGATCTCGATTCAAGGAAGTAATGAGGGACGTCGATGAAAACCCTTTGGGGCTTGGATATAAGGTGGTTACTCAGAAACTTCGCAGCCAACCAAAAGGTATATTGGATGCTCAGCCTACACTAGGAATCGTAAACGAACTTTTCCCTCAACACGAAAAGAGGCCACCAGTCGATTGGAACCACACAAACAACGTCGTACCTCTGCTTACCGAAGAATAGCTGCATAGCGCAGTGGACTTCCTTAGGAATCGGAAAGCTCCCGGACCTAACGGAATACCAACGGAAGCCCTCAAATTAGCGGTCAAAATCTTCCCAGAAGCAATGCTCCACATGTACAACTCCGGCCTGAAGTCTTGAGAATTCTAAAAGCAATGGAAAAGAGCGCGCCTCGTCTTGATCAGCAAAGGAAAGTCAGGAGGAAGCCTGGCATCTTCATACAGACCTCTGTGTATGCTAGATACAGACCCAATATTTATCGAACAAGAAGAAATCTCCACCTTGTGATGCATCAAATACCTCGGGCTTATACTGAATAGTAAGCTGACATTCTGGGATCACATCCAGAGTGTGTCGAGAATAGCGTCGAAAAAGACAGAAATGCTGAGCAGACCAATGGCAAATCTAAATAGACCCAAACAATGTATACGGCGCCTGCTGATGAAGACAACGGAGTCAATTTTGCTTTACGGAAGAGAAATCTGGGCTGGAGCTTTAACGATAGACAAATACCACAGACGTCTCGCCAATATTCAACGACAAGGAGCACTAAGAGTGGCGTGCGCATATCGCACCGTATTGGAGGCAGCCGTACTCGTACTCGCGTCCACAGCGCCGATCGATCGTTTAGCTGAAGAGGTGCAGGAGATATGGCAGTCAAAAGAGGGGATTGTG
>NW_023482153.1:0-1862 GCF_013731165.1 Rhagoletis pomonella | reverse complement strand
GAAATCCTCGACTATAAGTTTGTTGAATTCTCGATTATTGTTTCTAAGTAATCAGTAATCAGGTCCAAAAGAATTTGCTCGGACATTTCTGTTATATACAGGACATTTCTGTTACATACAGGAATTTTCGCTTTAGCTGAAGTCTTAGATGTAGAAAGATATACGCATTTCTTAATGCTAAGCTTGGGCATAAGAATATTATTGAATGAAAAGTCCTGTAAGGAAAACAATGCGGGCGCAAAAATACTCTTGAATGAATTTGTTAAAAAAGTTCCAAATTTTTATGATGATTCTTTTTTAACATTCAACTATCACTGCCTTACACACTTGCATAGTGATGCATTGAACCATGGATGCTTAGAGTCTGTAAGTGCGTTCAAATTCGAAAATTTTTTGTCGAAACTCAAACGAAAATGCAATAAAAAAGATCACATTGCTGCACAAATATATAACCGCTTGGTTGAGGAAAGTTTATATTCCTCTCAATATTCTGCAGCAAAAATTACAAATAAAAAAGCAGATGAAAATGGACCAGTGAAGTCAATAAATATAGAATTCTTTTACTTATCCCTTAAACGTCCAGATAATTTTTACAGCGTCCAAAATAAAATATTTATTCTCAAACGACTTTCAAAAAAAGACAGTGCTCTTGAAATTATTTCCAGAGAAGTTATAAACTTAACAGACTTTTTTACGATTCCTATAAAATCATCCCATTTTAATATTAAATGTTGCGCCACATTGCAGTTTTCTGATTGTCAATTTCAGCATTCAGTACATGAAATATCTCAGAAAATCATTGTCTTTAATAATTTCGAATGTAATAAATTTATATTTATACCTTTCATTCACATGTAGATGGATTTAAACAGCACATTTCTTAGTTCGTCAGCAATACTAGCAGAGGAGCTGATATCTAAAAAAGGTGAGTTTTATTTGTTATTTGATAAAGATATACATATCTAATAATATTATTTTTAATCTTTCGGATTTAGATGAGTTACACCAAAAAATTGATAAATTTCAAGAAAATGTTTTAAAAGGTAAAATTATTGTAGTGTTTACGTTGTTGGACTTTTCATTAAATAATAGGGCTATCACTAAATCCATCGTATTGCGATTTTCTCGATGCATTTCTGAACTAGATAGAAGTTGTTTCGATTTATTTGGCTGGAAGCGAAAATGCTTAAGTCAGATTCATAAGTTGTTTTTGCAAAAGTCCATAAACATGTATCCTTAAATCGTTAATATCAACCAATATGTACTTATGTATATCCCCAGTATTTTATATACATTTCTCATATTTACAGAACAAGAAATTACACAAAAGCTTCTGAAACGCGTTCTCGAAGAAGTCAAAGCTAATGGCAATTCCAAGAGTAGCACACGCAAGCCGATAATGCCGAAAACACCGTTTAAAGAAGAAAATGATTTTAAAGACTTTGAGGCCAAAATAGAAAAATCGGAAAACAAATTTAATGACTTGGTAAGTTTTGTAAATAAGCGTATAACCGCATACTATTTAAACATGAAAGTAATTACAACATGCATATGACTTTTCTAGGTTGCCGATTTTTTGAGCATAATTTGTGGCAATTCATCAAAATTTTTAAAAGAAGCATGGCGGAAAATTATGACCGACGAAGTAGCCCAAAAATTGTGCTGGCAAGGAACAAATAATAAAACGCCCGTTCGAGCTTTAAGTGTAACAACAGCACTAAAACGTTAGTATGTCTTATCATTCTTTAATTTTTACACATTTGTATGTATATACATATGTATATCATTTCAGAAGCGTACAATCTAAAATTTGCAACTGCAGCTTCCGACAGCGAGTTCGAAAGGACAGTCATATCATTTTT
>NW_023482152.1:0-1862 GCF_013731165.1 Rhagoletis pomonella | reverse complement strand
AGAGTTACACTAAGTTAATGGAGCCTATCGCAAGTGCCATCGACTTTTTGCAGGCAGATCAACATATGTACTTCGGCTACTTCATTGCTGCCCTAATATCTTTGAAAATCAAACTAACTAAATTTCAAGAAAGCTTTGAAATACGTGAGCTTGGTTCTGTTTGCAGCGAACTGGTAGATTGTCTACACAAGAGATTTCAAAAATTTTTTGAAGGTATGCTTTCGACTTTTAAGCTAAAGAAATTTTACACATTTATAATTTTAAGGAGATGAAGAGGCAAACTTGGCCATCATAGCGGCGATGTCATGTCCAGCTGTCAAGCTCCGATTTTTGTCAGTGCTGCAGCGAACAGCACCCCACTTAACTGTGGATGTTTTAAAAAATTTATTTATTGAGCACGCTGCTCAGTTCATTCCCAAATCAACCAACCTAGCGATACAAACAACAAAAACTTTAGAACCATCTGACTCGTTTTTGGAGTTTGAAGATGCAAGCAGTAAGATAATGCTTTTACGATGTAAATTGATTTCAACTCTTCCTTTAATAGTAGGGGTACCCGAAACGACTGAGCAGGAGGAGATTCGAAGGCAGCTTGAAACTTATTTGGTAGATCCTAATACTTCTCTCAACTGCCTGGAGAATTACAAAATTATTAGGGAGGTGTTCCTTAAATTTAACACTCCGATTCCGTCCTCTGCTCCTGTAGAGCGCCTATTTTCTTTTGCAGGGATAGTAAACGCTCCCCGCAGAAAGAATCTGCTTGATTTGAATTTTGAAAAACTTGTTCTAATGAAAGCAAACAATGTTCAAAGCAATTAAAGTCTATTATCAGCCACAACAAAAATAAAGGGCCGCAACTGGGGCCATACTTAAATTTTTCATTTCATAATTTTTAACTCTTAGAGGAAACATTAACAGATTTAATGCTCATTAGTTAAGTTCCCGTTAGAGTTAGTTTAAGGAACGTCTCTGAGTGCGGCTGTATGTATATCAAATAAATTTTGTACACGTTGTACGTGTAAGTTTTTGAAGAAATTTGTGTTTGTGTTTATTTTACCCAGTAGGAATTAGGAGCACGTAATAATACCTTATTAGCAACTTACTCTTCACCTGGCAGTCATTACCATTTCCCTGCCGAACGTCCCTTACTTTTACAAAGGCATGGCCGCCTTATGTAAGTAGGAATTTAGAATGTACATTTGGTATCAGACATACTTCTGAGCCGCTTTACAAAGTAAGTTACGTGTAATGCAGAGAAGTCGCTCGGAGTAGTTCGGCGCTTGGAGATAACTTCGTCTGCACGTTACTTTGCAACTGACAACGTAATGTGTCGTTGGAGGTGTTCATTTTGTGCTTTACTAGTAGATGACATTGGCCATGATGACAATTTTGGAACTAAAACTGAAAGAAAACATGGCTTACCTCGTAAGGTGCTTACCTATTTTCCCAGTGGGTAAAGAAATATTGTAATTGTATTGAAATACACTGTAAATTGATATGTACTTATGTTAGAAAATAAATGTACATATGTTCAAAAGCCGATACATTTCCAAAAATCACTTGAAAAGGCCTAATTACTTTACTATATTTGGTTTAGTGGAAAATCTGTTGATTCCACTACTTTTGAATTGATTGAAAATTTTTTACATTACCACTAAACTCATTAGTGGTAGTGGAAAAAAATTCAATTACCACTAAAGGCATTTATTTTTAGTGAACATTTTTTCAACTACCACTAACGCATTTAGTGGTAGTGAAAAAAAATCTGAGTCCCACTACTTTTAGTGGGATTAGAAAAAAATAAGCCTCACTATATTCAATATTAGTGGTACTTGAAATTTAGTTCACTACGCCCATGTCTG